>NC_056747.1:1178785281-1178937781 GCF_019279795.1 Protopterus annectens | reverse complement strand
GTTTTACCTGCAGTATACACCTCTTACCTGGTATACCTGTGTAGGTTTCTACACATACTTCCAGATTACAGGTTGATGTTGTGCACATAGTTGTCCATCCCTTTCTGAATAGACTCTGGCCATGTCTTGGACACATGCAGGTGTACCGGGACATATATAGACTATTGCCCTCTTCAACCTTTAGTGACTTACCACACACACATATACATGCTTTCCTACACAGTTATATTATGTAGCACAGTGTGGGTGACAGTGATCAGTGATACTTTATTATTCAGAGCAACTGTAACACTCACAATTCCATACAATACCAGAGTAAACAGTACCAGTACAGGGTATCAAGGTTTTTATTTCTCGGCACAGTGTTCATATCCGACGTACCTGTGGGAGCAATGTTTGTTAGCACTACCTGAATGTTGCCACACAAAGTTCTAGATTACACATTAGTATTATGCACATACATCTCACTCTGTTACTGTACACACTCTGGTCACAGCGTGACAACATGGAGGTGTAGATAGGACATACTTGGCTTATTACTCTCATAACAGTTTGGGGAGTTGCTAGAGTGACAGGTTTGTTCTCATAGATGTGTGACAATCAGTTGTATTCCCTGTTTGCTGCCTAAACATCTGGGATCATCCCACAGACTTCCCAGGGGGACAGGGGGACAGAGAGCAGACATGGGCCCATGTACTGAACATTCTGGTCTTATCTGTACAGTTGTGGGGTATGATTCTGTATGCAGCCTACTTCCACTCCCAGGATTCAGACCATGGTGGTGACTGCAACAACTTACACACTGTCCATCAGAGTTGTGTGTGCTATATAGATAATGCTGTATATCTCCTATCTGCCTCCTGTCTTATAATTCTCCTTTGGTTTTGCATTCTGACCTTGTATTATAACACTCTTATACAGGTTTTCCTAGACAGTTATACTTTTTAGGACAGTGTGGGCGACAGTGATGAGTAATACCTTATTATTCGGAGCAACTGCATCAGTCACAATGCCATACAATACCAAAGTAAACAGTACAAGTACAGGGTATTATTTTTGCATTTCTGGGCACAGTGTTGGTATCTGACAGACCTGTGGGAGGAATGTTTGTTAGCACTATCTGAATGTTGCCACACACAGTACCAGATTCCACATTACTATTATGCACATACATCTCACTCTGTTACTGTACACACTCTGGCCAGAGCTTGACAACATGGGGGTGTAAATGGGACATACGTGGCTTCTTACTCTCATAAGGTGTTGGGGAGTTGCTAGTATGCCAGCTTTGTTCTCATAGATGTGTGTCAATCAGTTTTATTTCCTGTTTGCTGACTATACGTCTGGGATCATCCCACTGATTTCCCAGGGGGGCAGGTTGACAGGCAACAGATATGGGCCACTTTACTGGACATTCTGGACATATTTGTACAGTTGTGGGGTATGATTCTGTATGCAGACTACTACCACTGCCAGGATTCGAACCATGGCTGTGTGTGCTAAAAATACAACAGTTCCTGTCTCAGTTGCATGTGCTTTTCAGGTTTTGTTGTCTTCCTTTTCCCTGTTTTCTATCTATGTGTCTCTCAGTTGTACTAAATGGCCTCTGGGGATTACACCAGTCATATACAGGCACTCCTACACATTATATTTATGGTGGACAGTGTGGGTAACAGTGCTCAATATAACAGTACTATTACGTGATTGCAAATCTAAATTACCATATGATACCAGGGTATACACATGCACTCCAGCAGTTAGACCTTTATTGTCAGGCTATTACACTTTTATTTACATACAAACTATATGAGACTCTTCCTGCCATATTCTCCGGTGTATGCAGTACTTGTCTTAAACAATACAGGTTTTATACAGGCAACATATTTACTAATACTTTTAGATTTATTTCCTTTGACAGTATATGCAAGAGTATTACTGACCTGCCTCACATCACAACCTCTCCAGGCGACTTCCATGGGCCTCCTGGTTTGTGGCCCACTCACTTGCAGCTGTGGAGAACATAAGAGGAATATTTAGCCATACCTGTCCATGATATACATGAGCTGGCAATTATTACACACATAGTGGAGTGATACTTACACACAGATGGGACAGCCCCTGCCGTTCTAGCCTCTTGGATCCACTGCTCCAAGAGGTCTCCCTTATGCCGCTTTAGGTCAGCATAGTGATGCCTGACCTGCTCACCAATTTGGGGTATGCCAGTGGCACTGATGGAGTCACGGGTGAGACAGTCTCAGGCTTCTGCCTTATATTGTGAACCCCAGTACTGGCCCTGCAGCAGTCTCTACTCATGGTCTTTGATAAGGAGTCCTGCCATGTCTCTGGACTCCTGGATGCACCAGCACTGTGCTTGGAAGAGCAAACCTTCTCCCCTTAGTGCCATTGTGCCTGCAAGGGGAAGCTACAACCAGTTATGAGATGTATTCCCGGCTGTTGGGTTTAAGTAGGTCCAGTTTTCCACACTTTTCTGTGATTGACCAGTTTGAAAAGGCTAAGCTATAGGCAAACCTGCTTACCTAAGGCTGGCATTGTTTAAAGGGGTAGAACACTGGGCACATTGAGTTAGTTGGCCTGCAGATTGCTTACACCTCCTAAGCCAGCCTGTGCAATGCTTAGTGTTGCTTACATTAGACTTTGCATTATATTTTCTTTTTGGCATTGATTTATTATTCATTACATCCTATATATATATATATATATATATATATATATATATATATATATATATATATATATATATATATATATATATATATATATATATGACTGGTATCCATGATTCATGTGTACGTACATTGTATGGGGTCCTTGTGTTTTATTGGGGACTTCAACACTCTATTACACTTACACCTCACATCTGGGCTTACTGCTGTACTCCAGTTCACATATTTATGTTATGTAGTGGGTTATTAAACATATGACTGTATACTGATTCCTTTCACAGGTTCTGTTTGATTTTACTATAATGAGGACTTTTTTGGTGATACCTCATTCTTCTGTACTGCTGTGATGGCTTGGTGGTTAACTACTGTGACTATAGTATATAGGGTCCTGGGTCCTGCAAGGCTGTTTATTTTGTTGATGGGCAGAACAAGGGCCATTGGATACAGAGTGATTAAAGCACTTTTGAGCAGTTGTAAGTGGGTTTGTGCAGGTTTGGGTCAGGGTAAGCAATGCTAACCTCTGGTTAAATATGCTTACAGAGAGTTAGCTTCTAAATTGCTTAACCTGTGTGTTCATTGCTTACCCCTGCGCAAACGGGCTTTAACTCACTTATTAGTGCTTAAATATGCTTACTACTGCTTATTGGTGCTTTCACTTGCTTACTAGTGCTTACTCCCACTTACAAGTGTACTGATTTAGACAGTAATATCTATTGGTTCTTGGGAAGGTGGGGGATTGGAAGCTGTATGGAGTTGTCATTCATTACACATTTTACCTTCCATTTGTATCCATGATTCCTGTGTACATCTACTGTATGGGGCACGTGTGCTTATCTGGGGACTTTGCAACATTATGACACTGACACCTCACATGTGCATTTAAAGCAGTACTCCAGTTCACAAATATATATTATTTAGTAGGTTATACAGCAAAACAATGTTCATAAAGTGATTTCACATGAAAAATGGAATGTGCTGCAGTGGGACTCGAGCCGCGAATGCCTGCTCATAAGGCAAATGCTCCGCCCACTACACTATTACTATATTACTATATATATTTGCATATATCTTCCTTGTTATGCTCTTCAGCCATTTAAACTGCATTAACCGTAGCTAAGCAATGGGCACACCCGTGCACCTACGTTTAGCTTTAATCGCTTTCTTAATAAAAAAAGGGGTTTGCTCATTTTATTTGTATTTACTATTGCTGTTGTACATGTGGGGAAATGTTGCTGGGGATATGCGGACACCAATTAGCGGTCTCACTCATTTCTTTGGCCTTTCTGCTGTTCTTCATTGCGGGGGCGTGTATATTCTGAGAGCTCTGCTCTCAGACACGCCCTCTGCACTCTTACATGCTCCGTGTAAGATTAGGAGCTCAGGCAGCGTGCCTTCATTAATATGCATGGCACGCTACCATCCTGCTCCTAAACGGCCGCTTCCGTGCAGGACTAAGCTAGTCTTGCACGGAAGAATAGTAAATCCGGGGGGAAAGTCTCTGACTGAATGATTTTTTTTTTTTCAGAATTTTCTGGAAAAGCATTTTCAGTAAGCTTCCAGTTTGCAACTCAGACATTTCCTGTAGAAAATTTCAGGTAACACTTTGAACATTCTGAGCACTGAGAATGATTTAATTCTGTGTTGAGATTAGAACCCATCACTTCTGCAAGCCTAGGTAAGTGATACTAAATATAATAAAAAGATTGCTTATGTATTTGTTTATATTTAGTACTTGATAAAGTATATATACACTATGTACAGACTGGCTGCTTTAGCTAATGATCTCTATAGAACACTGAGTGCATTGTAGTATAGTTAAATATAGCAGCAAACATTATTAAAACCTAATAAGAGGAGCCTCCTTTTATAATAATAATAATATAAAAACAGTTGATTAGGCAACCCAGATTCAGAAATAATCTTTACATATTCCATATTAACCATATATAACAATTAGCAATTAAAGGCAAATTAATGTGGAAACTGTTTCAGTCCCTGGCACAAAGGCAATCTTTCCATATTCTATTTTTAAGCAGGACATGCCTTTTTAAATAGTATAACTTTAAAATGTATAGAAAATAAGTTATTTGTTTCAGGAACATTCATTGCAGAATAGAAACAAGTGTTCCACTATCACTTGCCATGGAAAAGTAAAACATTTTTGTTCTGATTTATTGCGCAAACTGTTTTCTTCAACCAACATTTTGATTTATTCATGCATTCTTTTGTAAAAAGTAATTTAAAATGCAACTTTCAACTTTTGGCATCAGATGTCTGTTTGACTGAAGTTTTCTGACATAATGCTTGGCAGTCAGTCATGAAGGAACCAGTAGCAACTGGTCAGTTGCTTGCTATTGTGGAAGTGGGATGTTGTCATCTTGCAGATGGAATGAGGTAGTTATCCAAATAATATATTTGTTCATCTACTGGTAATGTCATTGTCCACCACAAGGCTATTATTTCATATCAGTGGTTATTATTCAGTTATTTTTTTCCTTGCACCAAATGACTGTGTACATCTACTGTTGAAAGCCTAGAAATACATAGCTTTAATGATAACCACAGATCAGCAGAGCCTGGTGGATAGTACATGCTTGTTTAGATTGTGTAATGGATTCTGGGAGCTCTTTGTGACCTTAGGATTCAGCTGACTTGGTCCTGATGCTTTATAAATTATTTATGAGGCAATTTTTGCACAGACATACTACACGACAGGCCACCAAGACACTGAGTATTTAATGTAAACTCTATCCCTTACCAGATGGGGCATTGAACCCTTTCATTTGCATCCATATATTTGTTCTTCATCTGTATCCTGTGTAATTTGAGGGGGGGGGGTTATAAGGCATTCCCCTTGAGACATTATTAACCAGAAATGCAATGTTTCTCTCAATTTTGAGGAGTGCAATAACTTGAGGCAATTTAAAAAGAGCATCTACAAGCCTTGCTTTACATTGTACTCATTGCTAATAGTGAGGAAGTATAGCAGATTGCATTTAAAGTGCTTCTGTAGTTATACAAACCATTTTTTAAAAATGTTTCTTTATTTTACATTTTTTGCACCAGTACTCTCTCTCTCTTTCTGATTCTCTTCATGTTTTCACCCCACACTGGCTAGGCACACTTCTCCCTGCAAATGGCACAAGCCTCTTCAATTACCCCACAATGTTTTTTCTGTGTGAGACTCTATCTCTTTCAGTGTGCAATGCCAGTCTGGCAGTTGTTTCCCCTGTTGAATGATGCATTCCCTGTGTGTAGTTTGTACATAGCTAAAAGACAATTGCTGCTAACAAATCAGCTGTTACTTTCTTCTTGTTTTGTTTTTTAGACAACACCACCATTTTCTCCTTATATTCTTGTGTTTAATAATGATGCAATATACAGTAGCACTGTGACCCTCTGATATGATGTTATAGGAATTCTGTTGTGAGAGGTTCACCCCGCTTCTTGTTCCGTGCTCTAAACATTATACATTCCTCTTCCTCTTCCCCTTCTGTGACAGCAGTGCATTGGTTTTGATGTGAGCTTTAACTAGCCCACAATTTCCCTTCTAGACATAAGATGGTTTCATAGCAATCATGTATGTGAATGCATCTCCAAATGCATTCGCACAAGCACCTGCATTTGTGTAAAGCACTGTTGAAACCCTAGGCTTCCTAAAGTGACAATCATCAACCTGTGCATAAAATACCAAAATCACGTCTGAGGTCACTTATCTGCTATCCCAACTTTCTGGCAGCCTGAATGCATTCCCAGCTGTGGGTCACCAGTGGAGGGATCACTCAGTGTGCCACTGCCGCATAGGCCACATTCATTTTGTCTTATCTTGGTAAGAAATGATAGCACATGACATATACATTATTATATGTATTATATGTATTACATTATGTAACATCTTACTTACCTTTACATGTAATACTATATATTTAACATTGATTCAGTACAGAATGCTATCCATATGCTTTATTGAATCACAAAATCCTAAGATCAAAGGCCTGCACTAAAAAGAGTTGAAAAGGGCTGTGATGCTTTTGTGAGTAATTTTCAAGCATGTACTTTTTTGCATAGACTTGCTGGCAAGCCTAAAGTAATATATTGATTTAGCAAGAAGGCAGATTAGAGTTTGTCAGTGCCTCCATTGCTAAGCATGCCTTCCAATGACAACTGTATTCTGCTGGTAAAGTATGCTACCTGAAGTATAGCAGATTCAATCCATGGCACTTAACTACTGCTCACTGACATGAATTTAGCAAGGACTGTTATTACAAAGATCAGCATAGCTAGTGTGTCAAATAAAAATCACTTTTGTGCTATGGTTAAAGCTGTGTTGACATTCATCAGCATGGCAGTTTTACTGCTGGACTCTATCCTTGACTTTGCTTAAGTGCTGGCAATATAAAATAAGATACCGCAGTAATGCCACTCATAGATAACTGTGTAAAGTAAACTGGTCCACATAATACACATGATGTAAAAATTACTTAAGTTTCCTCTGGATGGGATTCTGTCCCTTGTAAGTTTCTTATGCATATGTATCCCCTATAGCCAATACATATTTGTTGTGTTGCACTTATAAATAACTCAAACACCCCTCCCTGGATGAGTCTTTCACCATCATGAGCTGTCACTGGTATTTCAGATGAATGTGAAAGGCACATACAACACAGGAAATGTAATACATTCTACAAGTTGCATTTCACTGACAGACATCTTTCTCTTGTCAGTAATTCTGAAATATAAGTGTATTTTGTCATCACTGTATAGCTGACCAGAGCAGTACAGTCTGCTGATGAAAAAATGATCTGAGATTAGTACAGAAATGATGCAAACAGCATCTAGGTAAATATCCCAGCAGGCTCCCTTTCACATCCCTGGTGATAAAAGCGATTGCATTTCTTAAGTATCTGTCCAAAGATGTGACGTTGGTGCAGCAAATGGCAGCTCTACTGCTCCTTACTTTAGTTTCATGTTTGTTAACATTATGTTCTTGATTGAACTTTGTTATGTAAGTGACGTCACCAGGATATATTTGTGTTACTTATTTCACCCATACACTGGTGTTTGTCATCTGAAACATTCAGAATCTTAGGCAGCTGTGAAGAAGGGGGTTTCTTTCCTGGTACTCATCATCCGGGATATAACTCATCAGAGGGAGTAATGAAGGTATATGCTGTGCTTTCAAATTGTTACAGTTTTTTATAAAAAAAAACCAATGTATCCAACAATGTATCCATTATTTTATTTTTATTTTATTTTAACATAGACTGGAGCACCTGTCCTCAGAATCCCCATCAACCCATATTAACCTGCATGCTTTTAATCAAATTATATCCATCCCTACCAGGCTAGGTAAACCCAACCAAAAAGAAAGCATACTTGATTGGGTACTCATAAATAGTCACCCCCAGCTGTACATTGCTGGTACCCTCCCCGACGACCTAAGCGATCACCTTCTCACTTATATAGTTAAGCACAAAGCCGTTAATCCCAAACAACCCTTACTCAGAAAAGTTAGAAACAAAAAAGACTTTGACCTTGCCAAATTCCAACAAGAACTTAACTCACGTAACTGGTCTATTCTAAAACACCTCTCCTTAGAGGAGGCAGTTGCATACTTTAGTAACAAATTTCTTGAGATCCTATATCTGCATGCACCTGCTCATTCAGAGATAACAAAAGCAAAAATTGCACCATGGCTTTCTAAAGAGTCTGGACTCAAAATTACCTGTAGAAACAAATCATGGGATTTATGGTGTTCTACTAAAGACCCCCAAGATCAAATTAAATATAAGCAATCTAGGAATGAAACCAAAAAAATCCATTTTACAAGACAAAAAAACAATACTACTGCAACTTACAGACAGTAAATCAAAACAACCCTCAGAAGTTTTGGGCAGGATTGAATAATCTACTTCATCCTGGACAAACTTCTACCGCCATCCCAGCTGCTACTATTGATAACCCCCCCCCCGAGGATGTTTCAGATAGTTTTAACCGATTCTTTACTGAGACAATTCAAGCCCTAGCAAGCCAACTACCTCCTAGCTCCCCTGGTCCTGAAAGTATCACCCCATAGAAACCTACTCTCGTTCAGCTTCCAACCAGTGGCCACATCACTTATCCGGACCTTGATCAAAAAAATAAAACCCACCACCCTCTCTGCTGATCAACTCCCTGCCGAGTACCTTCAAAAATCAACTGATGCTATTGCCTACCCAGTATCAATACTAATTAATCAAACCATAACAGAAGCTAGAATTCCCGCCATCTGGGAAATAGCCTATGTAATCCTACTTCATAAAGGAGGCAGCTCTACTGAATTCTCCAGTTATAGACCAATAGCCATACTCTCTCCACTTGCAAAGATCATGGAAAAATGTATTCACAGACAACTCATGCACCACCTAATCCAGAATCACCTCATGGCAGATACCCAACATGGCTTCTGTCCACACCACAGCACTACTTCAGCCCTACTAGCTTTCACCAACACCATAAACCATAATTGCAACAACAATCACATATCCTCCGGCCTCTTCTTGGATCTTTCCAAGGCATTCGACATGGTTGACCACCAACTTCTAATACACACCCTGCAAACATTCAGTCTAGATACTAAGGCCCTTCAATGGTTTACATCCTACCTGAATGGGAGACAGCAGGCTGTTCTTTTGCAGAACAAACTCTCTAATCTACTACCCAACACCCTTGGAGTACCACAAGGCTCTATACTAGAGCCCCTACCATTTTCCATCTTCATTAACGACATGTATACTGTCATCCCAAAAGTCAGCTGTATTCAATACTCTGATGACTCCACCCTGATCTGCTCTGCCACATCTCCAACAGACTTATGGTCTGCTACCCAGCCCACCGTTAACACTATAGAAAACTGGATTTCTAAATGTTGTTTGATACTAAATCTCAAAAAAAAAAAAATAAAATGCTGTTATTCTCACCAACACAAAGGTCTCCTGCTTTTACCTTTACCATAAATGCAAATGATGGCACATTAATCTCCCCTGACCCCTCTACAAAACTACTAGGAGTCATTATAGCTAACAATCTAAAAGTCGACCTACATGTAAACCAATCGATCAAAACTATCAATAAAAAACTAGAATCACTTTACAGAATAAAAGCCTTCCTAACCCCTCAAGCTAAAATTGCCATAGCTCGCTCTCACCTTCTCTCAACACTTCTGTATGCATTCCCTATATTCCCTATACTCTCTAATATAAACAAGACTGTACTTAAACTCTCAACCTGCTATAACCACATTGCCAGGTTTGCTACTGGGCTGCCTTTTAGGACACATCATTGCATCAATCTTAACCAGCTTGGGTGGCTTGAACTTCCCAGTCTAATTCAGTATAACCAACTGATCATGGCTTATAAAATCCTTTATAATCCGGATAATACTCCTGCACTTAAAAATCTTATCATCCCCCCATCACAATCTGAGACTGCTTAGATCCTCTAACAGACTACTAATTCAGACAAGCAAAATTAACAATGCAGCTGGTGACTCTCTCTTTGCAAACTCTATAGGCAGATCCTGGAACTTACTTCCAGCTGACATTACTTTACTCTCCTCCCTAGGGTCAATTTAAAACTTGACTCAAACAACATCTGGCACTAAACTGGCAAGCCTGGCTAACTCTCTTCTAGATTGTGTAAAATCTATTAATCAGGTACTGTTAAATTTACCCCTGTCTTTCACCAGTGTTTAACTCTAACCTGCGGAATTTGTTTACTATTGTTTGCTTATGTACTCTTTGTCAAAATTATAATTGTAACATGTTTCTAATGTTTCTGTTTACCTTGGAGCTTTTCTCCCCGGGCCTCCGCTGAAAATGGACATGCATCTAGTCAGACTATCCCAGTCAATAAATGTAAAATAAATAAATAAAAGAAATAAATAAATCATTTAAACTACTGACAGAAGTATTATGGTGACACAAGGCTTGTTTGTGTTCAAGGCATGAATCATAACTAGGTAAATATGTACCAAAGTCTCTAACTATCTAACTAGAGTATAATAGAACACATACCATGAATCATAAGTAGGCAGATATGTACTGAAGTCACTGAGGTGGAACTATCTAACTAAGGTGTGACAGAGCACATAATTAATATGAATTGTAAGTAGGCAGATATATACTGAAATTGCTGTAATTGAACTAGCTAACTAAGGTGTGATAGAATAAGAACAAACAAAAAAGGCAGACACTGAATTTTCATGTGTAAAAATAGTTAGCGCTTTCGTCAAGTTTTATTCCACTTAACTTCTTCAGACCTTCAGAAAAAGTTAAGTGGAATAAAACTTGACAAAAGCGCTAACTATTTTTACACTTGAAAATTCAGTGTCTGCCTTTTTTGTTTGTTCTTATTCAAAAAGTTAAGTGGAATAAAACTTGACGAGAGCGCTAACTATTTTTACACATGAAAATTCAGTGTCTGCCTTTTTTGTTTGTTCTTATTCAGTTTGTTTCTGGTTTTGTTTTGTTTTTTGGAATAAGGTGTAATAGAACACATAATACGAATTGTAAGTAGGCAGATATGTACTGAAGTCACTGAGAAGGAACTAGCTAACTAAGGTGTGACAGAGCACATAATATGAATTGTAAGTAGGCAGATATGTACTGAAGTCACTGTAATGGAACTAGGTAACTAAGGTGTGACAGAGCACATAATACGAATTGTAAGTAGGCAGATATGTACTGAAGTCACTTTAATGGAACTAGGTAACTAAGGTGTGATAGAACACATAATACGAATTGTAAGTAGGCAGATATGTACTGAAGTCACTTTAATGGAACTAGGTAACTAAGGTGTGATAGAACACATAATACGAATTGTAAGTAGGCAGATATGTACTGAAGTCACTTTAATGGAACTAGCTAACTAAGGTGTGACAGAGCACATAATATGAATTGTAAGTAGGCAGATATGTACTGAAGTCACTTTAATGGAACTAGGTAACTAAGGTGTGATAGAACACATAATACGAATTGTAAGTAGGCAGATATGTACTGAAGTCACTGTAATGGAACTAGGTAACTAAGGTGTGATAGAACACATAATATGAATTGTAAGTAGGCAGATATGTACTGAAGTCACTGTAATGGAACTAGGTAACTAAGGTGTGACAGAGCACATAATATGAATTGTAAGTAGGCAGATATGTACTGAAGTCACTGTAATGGAATTAGGTAACTAAGGTGTGACAGAGCACATAATATGAATTGTAAGTAGGCAGATATGTACTGAAGTCACTTTAATGGAACTAGGTAACTAAGGTGTGACAGAACACATAATATGAATTGTAAGTAGGCAGATATGTACTGAAGTCACTTTAATGGAACTAGGTAACTAAGGTGTGATAGAACACATAATACGAATTGTAAGTAGGCAGATATGTACTGAAGTCACTGTAATGGAACTAGGTAACTAAGGTGTGACAGAGCACATAATACGAATTGTAAGTAGGCAGATATGTACTGAAGTCACTTTAATGGAACTAGGTAACTAAGGTGTGACAGAACACATAATACGAATTGTAAGTAGGCAGATATGTACTGAAGTCACTGTAATGGAACTAGGTAACTAAGGTGTGACAGAGCACATAATACGAATTGTAAGTAGGCAGATATGTACTGAAGTCACTGTGATGGAACTAGCTAACTAAGGTGTGACAGAACACATAATACGAATTGTAAGTAGGCAGATATGTACTGAAGTCACTGTAATGGAACTAGGTAACTAAGGTGTGACAGAGCACATAATACGAATTGTAAGTAGGCAGATATGTACTGAAGTCACTGTAATGGAACTAGGTAACTAAGGTGTGACAGAGCACATAATACGAATTGTAAATAGGCAGATATGTACTGAAGTCACTGTGATGGAACTAGGTAACTAAGGTGTGACAGAGCACATAATATGAATTGTAAGTAGGCAGATATGTACTGAAGTCACTTTAATGGAACTAGGTAACTAAGGTGTGATAGAACACATAATACGAATTGTAAATAGGCAGATATGTACTGTAGTCACTGTAATGGAACTAGCTAACTAGGCAGTGATAGAGAATATAACATGAATCATAAGCAGGCAAATAACTACTGATATCACTGTAGTGGAACAAGCTAACTAAACAGATAGAACAGATAACATGAGTCATAAGTTGTACTCATGGTAGTAATGTTTGGGAGCAGGGTTAAAATTTGATGGATGCTAACAAAAGGTTATAAAATGTGAAAAGTCAATGCATTGACAGTATGCAGAGACCAGACAAAACAGGGATAGTAGTAAAGAGAGCACAGACCAGAAACTGTGGCGGTGGGAGAGAGACAGAGCCTTGGGCATCATACAACACCATAGTTACTTTACTTTTGCGAGGCATTTGTGCATATAGTGATTCACCATGTCATGATCTGTTGTTATTGAAAAATGGATCTGTTAAGTCAAGTTGGTGGAGAAAAGTGCTTATCATAAATAAAAGCTGAGTTATTCCGGTGACTTGAGTTTTTCTTCAGTATTTTTATAGAAGAGGAAGTAACAACTAAAATTTTGGACTATTTATTACCGTTGCTTTGAATTCTAAGTTTAAGTGTTTTTATGTTTCATTTTTCTCAAATAATTTATAATGTGATTTATGTACTGGTAGTCACAACTGCAGATGTTAGAGAAGAAAAAAATTCAGATAGAGTGGACTGGATGAATGATGACTCTTCATGCCTCCTGCAAATCCTGCAGAATTCTTCTCTACCATGAACATGTAACGCTAGGATGTTAGTAAGAACTAAACATGCCGCCAGATTTATGAAGCTAAAATCTCCATGCAGGAGCAGTGTGGTCACCAGGTGATCCATGAATATGCTGTATTGAGGTGCACTAGTGAGCCAACACTGTTACTGCACAGAAACCCATGGCGAATGCTAATTACCTCATTTGCTGGTGAAAACCATGCTTATGAGGTAAAACAGTGATCCACGAAGCAGGTAGGTAGCTGTGCAGAAACAGTGTAAGCTGTAGAAATGTATTTGGCTACTAGCCGAATACATTTCTGCAAAAATGAAAACGGAGCCATGACAGCTCCAATAAAAGCATGTATCCTAATCTGTAGGCATGCCAATGGCCAAATATATGGCCATTGGTATGTTAAAGTGTTTTAATTTTTTAAAAATAAAAGTTTATTATTTATTGGCTGATCTTAGCCATTTAAGCACAGGGAAGTGCCGCACAAATGGGATTGTGGGGAAAATAAAAAAAGCAATGTGAAAAGTCCATTTTAGGTGAAAGCTGCATTTTACCATTATACTCTATCGCAAGCAGAATCAAAACAATGGCTGGGAACAGTGGTTGCTATGGGGAAAGGTCATGTGTACTGCAGTAACTATGGAGTGCGGCAGTGGAATATGTTAATGAGGGACTTATACTGAATCACAAAATTATTCTAAGTGTCACACTGCACCTAACCGTGTAGGTGTTCTGACACCACTGTGTAGACAGGAGGAGCAACTAACATGAAAAGGGTGTGTGTCATGCTTGCTGTAAGTACATTGGAGCTCTGTTGCCCAGGTTTGTGCTTAGCTAAGCACAGCTAAGTGAGGATGTGTGTCTGAGGATGTATATTCTTATTCCATGAACTGAGGAGCATGTTCATACCCAGGGCCCTTTCTTGCTGTTTACGCCAACTAAATGGGTCTGTGCAGTGCTGGGGCTTAAACAGGAAGGATATAGGAAAAGAAAATAGCAGAACAAGGGAAATGCAGTAGAAATCAGCAATATGGGATACTGCAACTCACAATGGGCTATTGAAAGCACTCAATAATACAGCTGGCAGGTGGCTGCATAGCTGAAAATTGGAGGAGATGTAAAAAAAAAAGGGCAACACCACAATAAAGGAGAAATGAAGTAGAAATCACTAATATGGGACTCTTGCAACTCACAATGGGCCAGGCAAAGCACACAATAATACAGCTGGCAGGTGGCTGCATAGCTAAAAATGGGAGGAGATGTAAAAAAAAAAAAGAAATAAAGGGCAACACCACAATAAAGGAGGAATGAAGTAGAAATCACTGATATGGGACTTTTGCAACTTACAATGACCCATGCAAAGCACACAATAATACAAATGGCAGGTGGTTGCAGAGCTGCAAATGGGAGGAGATGTAAGTAAAAAAATAATTAAAAAAGGGCAACAGCAGAATAAAGCAATCATGCACAAATTACCTGTAATGCCTCTAACACTCACAGTGGCCAAATCAAAGTCATGAGTAATATAGGTGGCAGCTTGAAAGTATCATAGTCAGCCAATCATACAGGCAGCATCTGCAGCACAACAGTATAAAGCATGGAAACACTTTACAGTCTGTTTTTTCTCAGAAACTCTGCACCATTGGTGTATACATCTGGGGTAATTTTAACTGGAAAAAATTTAGGGGCTGCCATTGCTTTGATCCATCAGTATGTGCTAGAGGCTGATGGCAAAGAGGAGGATAATGCTGACAACTACCACAGAACAAGGATGAGGAGAAGAGTGTTCAGACCCAGGGTAATCTACCAGGGACTACATGATCTATAGATAATAGAGCATTACAGGGTGGTCAGAGGCATATTTCAGCAAATCACCAAGCTATGCCAGCCTCAACTCAGAGCTAGAACCAACAGCGGGGAACCCATCCCAGTGGATACCAAGGAATGTGTACCCTTAAGAATTATAGCTAAAGGTACTTTTCAAAGACCTACTGGAGACATGATGGGGTCTCACAGGCATCTGCATCCAGGGTAGTCCACCAGTTCCTGGATGTTATGCTACCACATGCCAGTGAGCACATTTACTTTCCCAACACCCATGAGGAGAGGACAGGCAATATGCATCTCTTCCACTATGTAGCAGAATACCCGGAGGTACTCGGTGCCATAGACTGCATGCAGATCCACGTCAGCGAACCACCCAATGAACAGGGTAGGGTCTATATAAACCACAAGGGATTCCCCTCCATCAACTGCCAGGTCATGTGCAATGCCCAGGGCATTATCATGAATGTGTGTGCTGGCAGCCCTGGAAGCTATCACAACTTCCACATTTGGCATTTGTCACAGCTGTACCAGGCATTTTCCAGTGGGGGCATCTCATATGGCTATCTGGTGGGTGATGCTGGCTATGCACCGAAGCCGTGGATGATGACATCCATCAGAAATGCACACACACCCACACAAGAATACCATAATGAGGCACATGCACAAACTAGGATCATCATAGAGCATGTGTTTGGGATGCTCAAGTCATGGTTCCGGTGCCTTGACATATCTGGTGGATCCTTTCAGTACCCTCCAGCCACATGTGCACACATGCACATAGTATGTGCCATGCTGCACAATATGATCCTGCAGAAACAGTGCCAGTAGGAACAGTATGGGGAAGGGTCACACAGCCCATCACCATTGCCAAGATCCCCACAGACACAGAGAGACTCACAGGAGGAGGCCCCTGAGCCAGCTCCTGTAGGCAGATGGAGGTGTGTCCAGTATGCTCATGCCTGGCAAAGAGGTAATGCATAGCACACACACTGACACTGTAGGGTCCCCAGGGACTGACACCTCTCTCTGACTCGCACACATAGTAAAATGGATAAGACACACATCACATTACCTGTAACTTACCATGTATAGGCAGTGTACTGTGTGCATCCAACATAGGAGGCCCTCAATCATTGTCCTCATAACTGCTGCAAGCACAAGGTAAGTCAGTCTTCTTAACAGTAAATGAATGGAATAGTATGTTCCGCTGGCATATCTATGGTAATGCTGCATGCATGCAAGGGAGTGGGGTGGCCTACTGGGATAGCAGCACACAAGTGACAGCTATGTGGGACACCAGGAAATGTCTATGCAGCAGTACCCAAGGTGGCAAATCCCACTGCAGTATATCATAGGTCATAAGCATGGATGTCAGGCTTGGGGTCCCATAACCACCCCACACACCCACACAGCAGGTTAGCTGTAGAACAACACAGAGAAATGTCTAGTAAAAGCACACAAATGGTGGCAACGTTGACTAAATTCTGTACAGACTCACACAGTGATAGCACAGCAGGACCCGCAGTTACAGTAAGGCTATGAAGGGTAAGAAGTTTGAAACTCAAATGTATACCAGTACAATCTGACCTGGGCTCTTTACTGATATGCCTCCAGTCCCCAAGACAGGGCACACTAGTATGGTAAATAGAAGCAAAATGTAAAGCAAATATCAGCACAGTCTGTGCAAATGTGTACAGTGGACAGGTGTGCCCCCCATATACCCACACAAATGCAGTAACATATATGTTTGTATGTAAATAGTAGCATAGCACACATTGGCAGGGCTGTACAAATACACATGAAAACATGTTGCCTGCCCATAATATGCAGGGGTCAATGAGCTATGTATATGTGTGGTTAATACTGTCTGGATCTGGCCAGCACGTTCTCCTTGCAGTCGTCTTGCTCTGCCCTAGGTACAGTGCTGCCTTTGACAGGGCCATGTGCAGATAACTGCAATGCCAACTGTTATGCATGTCAGTGACACCCACTGCTCTGCACTGATATACCTGGAAGTCACAGTCTTATGTGGAATATACTACACATATTGGTGTCATCTTGAAGGATGTGTAGCAGAGGTGCTAAGGCTTTTGTAAATATAAGTGCTTTGAGGTACTGTTGCCAGTGGTCATTCTCAATAATCATTTTTCTTATGTTTGCTTTTACAAATAATGGACATGTCTGCACAGTTGAATGCACTCTGTACCCACACCCATAACTCCCAACCTCTGACAGCAAGATGTCTGGACAAGGGCAGAAATAAAAGTGGAATAAAGGCACAATGATAGGCATGTGCTGTAAATATCACCCTTACATACTGAGAAAGTTGGTAGGGTGAGGGGTTTGCAGTAGTAGGAATTATCTGAATGCTATGTTTTCAGAAACAGTAATGTCTGTATTATTTTGTAACATCACACTTCAATTATATATAACTAACTTGTCATAAAAACACAGGTTTATGTAGAAAGAATTAAACCTCTAGCCAAACACCTGGACAACCTGCCAAAAAATGTACAGGTCAGAGGTATGCACACACAAGGATATGACATTTCAGGTTAGAAAAATACCACACAAGCAGGAGATTCCCCAGCCAGTATATCACCAGGCAGCTGGATTGTTTACACAGCTAAGTGTCAATACACTGGCTGTAGCTGCACCTCACAAATGGTCTTGTTGGGCAAGAATTTACATAGCTCCCCTCATAATATTGGTCTATGCATCATACAGCTAGTATTCCTCTGGTAAAGCATTGTGATGATCTGAGGATATCTCCTAAACTTAGAGACTCACAGGACATATTGAAATCCACCTCGGGATATATGACTGTATTGTGTATATATGTCCGTGCATACAGACAGCTATGTACACCTCAACTGTCCACACACACACACACACACACACACACACACACACACACACACACACACACACACACACACACACACACACACACACACACACACACACACACACACACACACACCAGACAGGATTACCCAAACAAGATTACCCTCAGCTAGCTGTAGGTGGCCCATATGTGATATACCTGCATCTGCTGTGTGAGATACACACACACATATATATGGGCAACAGATAACATATGTCAAGCATACACACACAGAGATGTGGGGAACTGAGAGACAGACAGTGATACAGAGAGAGACATGGGGGCACAGACAGAGTGAGTCACACACACGGATACCCTGAATGACATACAGTAATGTCCTGCTGTGGACAGTGGCATACCAGTTGTAAACAGTCGCACATGCCAGCATAAAAGGTGAGCCCCATTGTGTAACAGTACTGAGGTTGAGTTTATAATATCATGTCACCTGCCTGTGTGTGTGTGCATGTATATGTGTGTGTGTGTGTGTGTGTGTGTGTGTGTGTGTGTGTGTGTGTGTGTGTGTGTGTGTGTGTGTGTGTCTGTCTATAGGTCCAAGTATTAGGAGACTCTTCCCACTCAGTACACTTCACATTGCCCTACTTCAAGAGATCTGCTGCTTTCATTCACCTTAAAAGTACCATTGGACACCAATCACCCCTATAAGCTTTGTAGTGCATGCATAACACTATAGTAGAAATAACTAGATAGGTAGGGGTTCAAATCTCAATACTGGCAAATGTGTGTGTGTGACAGTTGTGTAAATCAGAATGAGGGGGTGTTTGTTTGTTTGTTTGTTTGTAGGTGAAACAGTTTTAGGCCATTCCCACCCACAACACATCCCAGTGCCCTACTTTATCACTCCTGCTGATGCCATTCCTCTTATCAACACCTTTGACCAGTTGTCAGCCCAGTAAGCTCTATAGCATGTGTGATAACTGTGTAACACAATAGTATAAATCACTAGCTACACAGGGGTTCTAATCTTAGATCTGGAAATGGAGTGTGTGTGTGTATGTTGGTAAGAAGAAGTATTTTTATAAGTCTCCCACACACTGCCCTACTTTATCAGTCCTGCTGATGTCATTCCCCTTATCAGCACCTTTGGCCAGTGAGCAGCCCAGTAATCTCTGTAGCTCATGTGATAACTGTGCAGCACTATAGTACAAATGACTAGATAGGCAGGGGTTCCACTCTCAGATCTGGCAAATGTGTGTGTGGGTGTATAAGTGTGTGTGTAACTGTGTATGTTTGTAAGAAGAAGCATTTTGATAAGTTACCCACCCACTGGCCTACTTTATCAGTTATGCCAATGTCACTCCCCTTGTAGGTTCATAAGTGTGTACTAGGCTAATGGCCCTAGAGCAGTTAGAAGCCTAGCCCATATACATGCTCTGCCATTGTGCCACTCGATGTTAGTTCCCAGTGACACCATCAAGTTGAGCCACTGGAGTGATCCCAGGGGTGAACTTTCTATTACCCATCCACTCATCAAGATCTCTATGGAACAGGGTCATTTAGGTGCTTTGGTTGACATGTTTGGGAAGTCTATTCCAGGGCATGTGCAGTCTCTGGTTGAGGAACCTGTCCCTCCAGCATGTTGTGTTGATTGGGGTAATGAGGTCAAGGTCCTTGCAGTGGGTGGTGCAGAGAAATTGGGATGTCTTTAGATGTAGCATTTGTAAAAGAGCTGGGTCAGACATGGCTTTGGAAGTCAAGCAGAGATAATCTCTAAGTAGGTGATAAGAGACAGGGAATAGGTGGAGTCTTTTGAGTTTGTGTAGGACATGTGTTTAATGCCTAGGATCCTCATTGTGAGGTACTTCTGTGGCCTCTCCAGCTGTTGCAGGTGTCTAGTAAGGTACATGTCAAATGGGCCACTATACTTGATGATTGGTGTAATGAGGTAAGAGTACACAGAGATGATGACTTCCTTCCTGGACGCAAAACCCTTGGTAATGAGATGTGCCACATAGAAGGATTTCCTGAACACAGTGGCAATGTGGTGATTAAAGGAGATGTTGCTGTCAACCTGTGTCTCCAGATCTCTTATGACACCTACAGTGTTCAGTGGGCTCCCATTGATGTGCTACTTAGTGGGAATTGAGATTTTACCAAAGGGGTTGATGATGCATTTTGTGGTGTTAAGCTTCAAGCCATGATTTCCACACTAGTCAATGGTCTCAGTGAGGCCTTTCTGTAGGATGTCTGCATCACTTGTGTAGTTAATGATGGCTCCCAACTTGCAGTTGCCTGTGAACTTGGTCAGCCAGAGTTCCTTTTTTATTGCCATGGACTCCTGAGAAATACATACTGAACAGGAGAGTACCCAGGACTGATCCCTGTGGGACTCCACTCATGACTAGCTGGCAGTCTGACTTGGAGCTCCCTACTTTCACACTGTGTGTTCTATCTGTGAGCTAATTTGCAACCCCCTAGTGATATATGGGTTGATGCCTTGTTTGGTGGATTAATTCATAATCCCTGACTGAGGAATGGTATCAAGATCCATGACCAGATTGATGTAGGCTGTATGCAGTGCCTTACTGTCATGCACAGACCTGGTGACTGACTCAAAGAAGTCAACCAGGTTGAACAGGCATGATCTCCCTTTCACAAAGCCAAACTGTGTATGGTCCAGAGTTAGGAGATTACCTATATGTTTGTTGATCAAGTCCCTGATGATGTGCTCCATAACTGCACATATCAGACTCATCAGGCTACTGGACTGATCATTCCCAGGGTCTGTAGTTGTCACACCTTTACGGAGAGGGATGACTGTAGCAGTGCACCATTTGGTAGGGACAAAGCATGAGGTGAGGCTGTGACTGAACAGGGCACATAGATGTGGTGCCAGGTATCTGTGTAGTTCATGTAGAACACAACCAGGGATAATTTGGGGTCCCATGGGAGCTGTATTCTTGCCCATGGACAATGCAGGTGTAATCTGGGCAGCAGTAATCATGGGTGCCTGGCATTCTTCTGGCATTATGATTGTTACCCTGGGGGGAGAGAAGGATAAAGCTGGCACTGAATGTGTTGGCAAGAATGTTGGCAATATCTGTTGGATCAGTATAGGAGGTAGCATTGTGCAGTAACTCAGAGAACTTATGGGTATTGGCATAGAGGTTCTTGATATAACTATCAAAGGCTTTGTGACTGTTGTCAGTGTCTGCTGCAATTCTGCCATCATAGGCAGCTTTAGATGATTTCATGAGGGATCTCAGGTTGTTGTTGAAGCTAATAGGGGAGTTTTACCACTCTTGGGAGTCCACCTTTTTCTGCAACAGTTTCTTTCTTCTGTTGTATAGGTTATTAATGGCAAGGGACCACCAGATTGGCCTCCAGTGTTTGAATGGCAGGGGGCCACCAGATTGGCCTCCAGTGTTTGGAGGAGAGTGTCATGGTTCTGTTGGGTATGGCTAGTTCCATGCATTTATGTACATGTTTGTACAGTGCATTTGTGTATGATTCGACAGTCATGCAGGTATTTTCCGCTGGCATATGTGCTGTGAAGTTAGCCTCCTCTGTTCTTATGAGTCCAAAGTCAGCTTTGGAGAAGTTTTTCAAGATGGTTACCTTTGCGAGGGGTGTGGGTGAGATGTGGATTTCCATGGTGATTACTCTGTGTTGGATCTGACCAGGTAGCAATTGACTACTGTTGTCAAGCAATGGTTCCATATGTTAGTAATCAACACAGGTCAAGGATGCTGCTTCCTCTACTGGGTGTCAGAATGAGCTGGTCCAGGGCATTGGAACTTATGAATTCCAGGAAGCATTGGGCTAGTGTATTGGTGCTTGAGTATCTTACCCAGTTGATGGAGGGGTAGTTGAACTCTCCTAGTATGAGAGTGTTGAGTTGGACCTTGATAGTTTCCAGGGTGTTTGGAAATGTGGATTGAGAGTCTAGGGACATGGATGTGGACCTATAGCAGGCTATGACCTGGATTGCACTGTTACCCAATGTCAGTTGTATCTGAAGTATCTCAAATGCATTATGCTGGGATACTACTCAGGATGCATGCACATCTGTTATTAATATGGAGACACCATCACCTTTGTAGCTGTGGTCCATGTTTTGGGGCTGACAGGTGTGTAATTAGTTATAGGCTGGTAGTGCACGGGTGCTGTCTGCTGCTGTAAACCAGGTCTCCGTTACAGCACAAATGTCAATGTTCTCCATTTTGAGGAGTGCTTCGAGTGGCTGCATGTTGAGATGTAGATGTCTAGTGTTGAGCAGCAGATTACATATATGTATAGCTATTATAATGATAATTTGATTTGGAACACTGACTAGAAGGCACTTTAGGGCTGGCAAACTTAGCCAGTACCTGGAAACCCAGGGGTGACAGATGCAGGCCATCTCTGGCAAGCCATCGCAGTCTGTAAATCATGTCTTCTCAAGCAGACAGATACTGGATCTCATGAGAGTGACACCAGGCACTTAAGCCAATTGTTGAAGTCAATCATTTGTTTGTACTGCGGTATCATTCTGGGTGACAGTAGTATACTGCTCAGGGCTAGTGTCATACCTGATGGCCCACATAATCTGAGAGGTCCACCATGTCTGTTTTCATATAGTCCATGGAGGTGCATCTCAGGTCATTCACACACATGGGCAATGACAGAGTGATACTTGTAGTTGTTGTGGAGTGACCTGACTGGGTGTGTTATGCGTTTGATTCTGGCACCTGATAGACAGCTGACAGTTACCTCCTCCATGGGACATCTGTGTGCCTCACTATTGATTCACCTATGATTACTTTATCAGGCAAGGTGGTTGGCCTTTGGGGCTTAGGTTGAGGGGCACACTGTGTAGGTAAGATATTTGTCCTGTGGTTTGTGCTGTGTTGTGGTGGTGTAGTGGGTGCCTGTCATGGTGGTCTCTGCTGTTTGGGTAAATGTCTATTGAATGCCTCTGTAAAGCTAGGTGTGTGGTTATTGTTTGTATGTCAGAGCTGTGATAGTGGGTGTTCTGGAGGGATATGTGTTCCTTGTGGTATGTTGCAGGTGTTGACCCTTCTCTTGACTAGCTAGTCCAGTCTTCACTGGAGAGTGAATATCTTCCAATTCGGTGATATAGGGGTATCTCTCACAAGTCTGAGTGTTGGCCGTTTAGAGAAGAGGGTTGTCTGTGTACATGAGGCAGTTGCAACAGTGCCTCAGAATGCCCAAGTGCACCAGGTTAATGGGCAAAAGCACAGAGAACTGCACTTTAATCATGCTAAGAGGGGTGGTCATAACTACTATGTACTGGCGCTAATTCTGTGAGGAAAGACTACTGCTTATGATAAAAAAAAACTTGTTGAAGTGCAAAGCTATTAGGCTATTTGAAGTGCAGTACAGAAAGAACTAGCAAGACCTAAGGGAAAAACTGAAGGCAGACTTTCTGGCACCTGTAACAGTGTACCTCAGCTGTGAAGTTATCAGCAGCTTTGGCCAATTGCCAGCCCAATAAGCTATAAGCTCTGTAGCACTTGCAACAACTGTGTAACACTATAGTATAAATAACTAGAAAGGCAGGAGTTCTAATCTTGCTACTGGCAAGTGTGTGTGTGTGTTTGTGTGGGAATCATATACAGTGGGTTGTACCATTTTGAGTTATGTACCACCCTGTAAACTTCCCATCACCCTACTTTACTAGGCCTGCTGATGTCATTCACCTTAGAAGTACCTTGGGATAGATGAAATCATCTAAGCTCAGTGGTGCATCTGATAACTGTATAACACTATAGTAGAAATAACTAGATAGGTAGGGGTTCTAATCTTACTACTAGCAACTGTTTGTGTGTTGTGTGAGAGTCCTACAATGTCTGGGTTATACCATTTTGAGTTGTGTACCACCCTGTAAACTTCTCACCACCCACTTTACTAGGCCTGCTGATGTAATTCACCTTAGAAATACCTTGGGACTAGGTGGAATCATGTAAGCTCTGTGGTGCATTTGATAACTGTGTAACACTGTAGTAGAAACAACTAGACAGGTAAGGGTTCTAATCTCAATATTGGCATCTGTGTGTGTGTGTGTGTGTGTGTGTGTGTGTGTGTGTGTGTGTGTGTGTGTCTTTGGGTGAAGGGTTTGGCTGATACCATTTTGATTTGTGTACCATCCAAGCCTGTTTACCACCTCCCGATTGCATTACTTCATATAGCATGGTAACAGCAGCTGCCTCATATGCAGCATGTTAAATCATTGTGCACATCATACCAGTCATTTGTACAGATGTCTATGGAATATCCAGATGTTTGCAACATATATGTGGTCTGTGTCCCTTAACAATGCCTATGTATGTGATACTTTTGCTAAATCAGCCACAGTGAGTATAGTGACCAGGCATCATATCTGACTGAAACGTCATGCTGATACAATGCCTGCTACACTATCACTTGTCTATGCTTGTAGGAGCAATACATGACTCTACACCCTATTTCTGGTGGTTTATCTCACCATCCATGAAGGCCATTCAGAACAGTATGTGTTGTAAGAGGTAGTGTGTTATGTCCCATGCATATAATCTATGTAGGTCATGTGATATGTATGTAGTACTACAGTACATCAAAGTGGATATGTAGGTTTACTAATCTGTCTATTGCCAGCTGTGTTTGTGTTACTGTATGCACATCCCCTGTGTCTGTCCTTACTGTGGGTATGCAAAGGGTACACCATTTTGTCTCCATGTCATCCCTGTGAACTCAGGAATACATACCACAAACCTGTCATACACAGTATCATGCATGCCCTCATCAACTGCATCAGGGCTGAGTGTACGGGAAAGAAATGGATGGACCAGCAGGTATTGACAGATGAATCTGTTGCAGTTAATGTAATGGCTATGCTTGTGAGGGACCTGCTGATAGTACTGCAGTAGCCTGTTCTGTATGTGTGAGCCTGTGGTACTACACATCCCTGAGCTGGCATGTCTGAAGGCTACCTGCCTGTGACAAGGGGTATGTATGCAAGGTCACACTGTCTGACAACAGTGTCCCTCACACACTGTTGCATGCATACACACCTGGTACATGTACATATAAAGCTATACCTTGCCTATTACATGGTCTGTGTATTCCCAATCTGCCATATTCCCTCTTGAGAATGTCTGCAGGGCCAAAGCCCACAGACACACAGACACCTGGAACACAAACAGAATACAGCATGTCAGACTACATTCAGTCAGTGGTGCTAACAGCAATAATGCATCCAGGCTAATAAGGTACATATATCTGTATGTGTATCCATAACAAATGCAAGGAGACAGCAGCTTACATAATATTACATAGCTACACTGTACTATATTCACCCTGTGCATCAGACCCATATGAGCATGTCCCTGTATCGATGGTATGGATGACATGGAGGTGGCACAGGTATCATCATATGCACACATATGCACAGGGTGTGGTGTGGGTTTGCCAGAGGCCTAGGCTGGGCCATATGGTTGACATCATGTGTGTGTCTGGAGGGCTATCCAATAGATGGGCTGTGCAGAGGTGCTGTGTGTCTGGAGGTGACCTGCCTTTGATACAGATGTGCGTGTGTATGTATCCACACAGTCACACCATGTGGCTGCCCTACACAGGGGTATGTTGGGCAGCTGTGGACCGTACATGGCAGTGTGCCTAGTTCACTGTCTCTGGCTATGGATACAGAAAATGGCCCTGCCAGGGTTTCACTGGCACCACCAGGCCCTAGGCTAAATGCAGTACTGCTTCCTGATGGTGACTGCTGTCTGCTGGATCTGTGCCCCTGATGGGACCAGACAGGACCACATGCCCATGGCCTGTAATGGTGTGATGGGGACTGTAACCCCCCTTTGGCAGTGCTGGTGTCACTGTCACTACAGGAGTGTGAAGGTGCATGGCCCCATAGACTCTCAGCTGTTGTTGGTGCTGAGCTTCATCCATGTGGCCGATGCCCATCCCCCACCACATGCTGTAGCACAGACATGCCATGGTCGAGAATTGCCAAGGTCTCACCCCACCGTCTATTCATGACCTCAGTATTTTAACATGTGGCCTTAACAAGATCATGTATGTCACCATGTAAATCTGGAAGAGTTGCATCCACCACCCTGAGTATTTGTCTGGTGTGGCATTCACTACGTGCCTGTGCATCCATGACAGCCTGAAACATGCATCTGGTAACTCCTGCTGTGGCACTTGTGACATCGGATTGATGAGCAGTGGTCCTCCTGTGAGCACCACTGTCCATCTGCATGTGTGGGATCTCACCTGCATTCTGGCTATGGCCAGTGTCTACACTCACACCTGCCATAGTCACCACACTAGCCTGTTCAATGCCACCACCTGCCAACTGTCCATCATCTGTGGCCACTGGTGATGGGGTATGTGTAGGCATTGTCACTGTGTGCATGGATGGTGTGGACAAGAGTGGGATGTCAGCCAATGGCACAAATTCAGCCCCTGACAACCCCACCTGTACCTCACTATTCCTATCATCATTGTCAGAGTCTGCAGACATAATGCCATCTGTTTCCAAGTGGGGGAGACCCCAAACCCCATAGCCACCTGTGAGGGGAAGACAGCATATGCACACTAATATCTGCACTTTGAGGTTGGCTGGTACACACATGCACACATGCATACACATGCACACACATGCACACACGTGCATGCACACACACACACACACACACACACACACACACACACACACACACACACACACACACACACACACACACACTTACAGCTAAGGTGGCACAAATCTGTTACACAGGCTACACTTTACCCAAATAGTGACATGCATGACACATGGCTCCACATCATGCATTGCAGCCAGTTTTACTACATGTAACTAACAATACAGAACTGTGGGATACATGATTAGTGTCAGTAGGTGAGGGCCCTTCCCCAGCACAGATTGCACCCATGTACACATCATTGTTGTTCACCTGTATAGCACCATAGCAAGTTCTACAGAGCATACCTCACAACTGTACAGCTCCTCGCAGGATGTGTAGATATCTGGCTCATATGTTTGCTCTTTTTCTCACAACCCCTGTGTTTTGATGATACATAACTGGGATGATCTGAGGAGTGACATCATTAATTAATGACATACATTTGAGTGTCAGACCTCCAAACCAGCAGTAAATGTGCGGTCACACAATTCCTGATACACCACCAACCTTCTAAGCTTACAGTGGATATGATAACTGTACACAACCCTGTTAACATGCCATGTTCTTGTAATATGGGATGATACCGCAATAATGCATTCAAACATGTTACCCACCTTTCATGTGAAATATGACCTGTGCAATCCGATCTATAAACAAACAAATGTGTTACGTATAAAATATAATGACTGCAGTATGTACAATATGGTGATTGCATAAGTGTGCACACCCGTAAAATAATACTTTGTTGACGCACCTTGTAAGTGACTTACAGTATTCACTCTTCTTGTGAAAGTGTCTATCAGCATGGCACATCTTGACTTGGCAATATTTGGCCACTCTGCCATGCAAAGGTCACCCAACTCTGTCAGATTGCAAGGGCAGCTCATGTGCACAGCCCTCATCAGGATACACTGGGGTTTGTCTATCTGGTGTAAGTCTAGGCTCTGGCAGGGCTAATCCATAACCATGAATGTCTTCAGGTGGAGCCTTTCTTAGGTAGCTTCAGAGGTATGCTTTGGGTCTTTGTTATGTTGAAGGCTGACACACCATCCCATCCTCAATGTTCTTACAGACACCTGATGGATTTGGGCCAGATGTGGGTGTTATTTGGAACTGTTCAAAATTCCCACCACTGTGACTACAGGCCTAGTTCTGTTGCTATAGCAAATGTCTTCATTTGTAACAGCAATATTTGAAATATGTCCCTATATGTGGCCCATTCCCCCCTTTACAGCCTTTGTACAGGTTTCTTGCACTAACAGGTTGAGAGGGATGGTTCTGAGGTATAACTGCACTGCATGTTATATACATGATAAATACCTATATATATATATATATATATATATATATATATATATATATGTATGTCTATATACAACACATGAATGATTCCACAAAGCTTTCTCCCTAATGTTGTATACCTCTATTGTATGATATGTTTGAAAAAGCACTCAACTCAGATGGTGTAGTGTTGCATTCCTTTGACTGTAGTGTTCACTGTCATGGGTTTGACACTTGCGACTGCTGTTTCTTTTTTCAATAATGTTAAATGACCAAAACGCATGACATATTTGTTAAAGCATTGCAGATGTTCACAGCTCAGATGGTATAGGAATATTTTGCTGTGATTGTAGAGGACAGCATCCCGAGTTCGAGACTTGGCAGGGTTGACTATTTTGTTGCTGGGCAGAAGAAGGTCTGATGGATACAGAGTGATTAAGGCATGTTTAAGCATATTACACTTATTTATTTATATACACATTATAATTTTACATTTGCCTTCCACGACACCCCCCTATGTGCTTTCATTACATTATAGTCTTGTGTGCCTATACTGTATGGGGCACTTGTGATTATATGGGGGTTTCACATCTTTTCTAAACTGACATCTCACTTTTGGAACTGCTACACTACTCTGGTTGACAAAAAACAGTTGCTACATAATTTAAGTTTACTAAAATAATTTTAACACTATTGGAACTGCTAGACTACCTTGGTTGACAAAAAAAATTGCTACATAATTTAAGTTTACTAAAATAATTTTAACACTACTTTTACATAAGAAAAAAAAGTTCTCTGTCTTGGGACTCGAGCTGTGAATGCTTGTATTTAAAACTGCATCTCTAACCACTACACTACCTCTGCCTGGAAATTTCACTTGTCTATTTGCATTTAGCTCCTATTGGATGTTTAAGCTATGATAAGCGGGTGGCCATAACATGTATGCCCACTTAGCTACACTTAAATATTCCTTAGCCTAGTGGAAAAAAGTTATATATTATTATTATATTATTAGGTTATATTGGTGTGTATATTGTGGTGTTCTGACAACTACTTAGGACTGCAATTGTGAAATACTGGCATTGATTTGGCTTTCAGGCTACTATCCTTTAGGGACTCCTGCTAATACATATCCTGTTATCTATCAACTTTCTAAGTGTATGAGGGCAATTTTTCAGGCGTGTCCCTAATGTAGTATTTATTTCCCCTGTCATTTGTGCCTTTGTTAACATGCACTGCTGTAAGGGGATACTGGTATACATTTCCTTTCAGATGTCTTCCCTTATGTAATTCATGGTAATGCATGACCTGATTTCTATCAACTTTCTATGTTTGTGGGGCAGTGTTTGTGCTTTTCACTTTTGGGGGATTTATCTGCCATTATGTGTACATTTGGACTCATTTCCTGCTTTAGCCGGTTACAAAAGTGTCATACAGCATTTTCGCAATGCTAGGGGTATGTCACAGAACCTGTCACACACCCCCTGCATTGCTTTCTTGTTGCTGTTTTTATTTCAGTGTCTGCGGACACTGAAATTATCATGTTTTTATTTCAATGTCCGTGGACACTAAAATACTGGCATAATATTAGTGCAAAGCTCTAATATTATGCCAGTTCGGCTTAGAAAGTGCCATACAGCACCTTCTGAGTGCAGGGGGTGTGTTTAATATCCATGCACTACTCCGACATGCCCTCTGCACTCATTCATGGTTCATGTCCATGTAGATTAAACACCAGCGTGCCTTCATGCATATGCAAGGGGCACTGCTGTTCTAAAGAGACACAAACTTCTCCATACAAGAATAGTCTTATTCTTGCACGGAGCTTCGTGAATCTAGTGGATGGTTTATGACAGTGAAGTTTTGAGCCAGGAAGATCAGTACTGGCCCTGAGTGAGACAACATTAAAAGTGGCCACTCTTTCCTAAAACAAAATAGGTTTATCCAGGTTGTACCATTTTACAGTGGTTAGCACAACAGCCCCAAAGGCCAGTTTTGCCAGTAGCCTTATTTGTGCAGTGGTAACTTTGGTCTCAGTGCATTAGTTAATGCATTTCCTTACTTTGTTTATTTGTTTAATTCTTTGCCCATTTGGTAAGTTTGCTGTCTGAGGTAGTACACTGATACTGCGGGGCACAATTCAACCTCTGCCCAGTTATGCAGAATATAAAATGATACAATATAAAGATGACACACAACATTGTAGTACACATAAGAATAATACTGATTATTGGTTATGTTGCCAGAAATACACCCAACACATATTAACACAGAATGAGAAATAAAAAAAAAAGTTTACATGTTATATCATGTAATACTGTTTAAATATATTCAACACATGCAAATAATTTAAGGGTTTACTATCATAATTTCAAACATGCTTGTTGTAAGTACTTACGTACTCGAAAAACATTGTCGTAAAGTTATGATAGCGACCGAGAAAGTGAATGAATGTAAAGAAAGTCAACAATTCGATTTTTCGAACATACCAACACATCCAGTGTCACACAACATACATTTCGCAAGGGGGGACAAGCCCCCCTGCACCCCCCATGTGGAGGGCTGCACCTCCACACCCCCTGCTACTTATATATACAAACTCCAAGATCACACTACAGTGAGGGAAAAAGTACATTTCCCAATCCCCACTATAGTGCGATCTCCATGCAATATGCCGAATTCACAACAGCAAATGCACAATACCATTCGCTGCTGTGCATTCGGCATGTTTTTTCATACATAGAAACCTGTGCAAACTTACTTGTGGATATCCGTTGTCGCATACTTCAGTCGTGACATTTTGATGGTACACTGAATTTAAGGTACAGATCTGAATATAATTTGGTATCTCTTTTTATTACTAAATAGTAAAATAGCTAGTAAGAACTAATGCATTCTGTATATTTCATTATCATCACTTACACCATACTCACTATTTACAATATTTATGACATATGTTAATGAATCAACCAAAAGTGTGATAACTAAAGTAGGACATGGATATAATTTACCATAAATATTGCATATTTTACACTGTGTTTACACAGTACAACTATTACAACAATAGGATAAGTTCTACATGTTGTTACTTTATTATCAAGTTTTTATTTTATTTTATTGCATTTATTTTTTTTATTTAAAAAAAAAAGTTTACTTTAACTCCCAATTATTTGATGCTGGACAAAGTGCAAATTCCATCACCAGCAATTACAAATATACCCCCTGTATATAATGATATTCACTACTTTATTTAAGTTAGCATTAGTTTTGCCAACAACATATATATCTGATACACCTCTCAATGTAACGTCAGCAGCCTTAACAGCTTCCTCTGCTATTTCTCACTTACCTACAGGTGTGAGCTGACTTGGCATTAATAATAAATAACAAGGATGTTAGTAATATTTGTAGCATATGGAATACTGCTGTTATGATCCAAATTTGGGAGGAAGACAACTTTGCTAAGTACTTTTCTGAGTAAGAAAGGTGCTTAATAAAGTTTGTCAAGTGCCTTCCAGTGTTAAGCTCTAGTCTCATGCTAGAGCATAAGCAGTCATTTAAATAGAACAATGGGGGAAAGCTCAAATGGCTTTAAAAGCTGCCATACATTTCAAGCTGCCACATTTCATTTCCACGTGTGGCAGATTGAAGTATTCTACAGATGTTAAAGCTTTTACACAATCAGTGCACTTTGTTCTGACCACTGCTTGTGCAGCACTGATAAATGTGTCATATTTTTAAAGTTGTAAAGCACTTCATGCTCCTATAGTTTTTTTTTGTTTCCTTTTTCTCCTCCTTCTTCTGTCACATTTTATCAACTAAAGTTCCATGTACTTTAAAGATGGGTGATGCAGCACTGAGAGTGCTACAGCTTTCAAAGCCGTAAAGCACTTGGCTTTCCTTTGTGCATTTCTTTCACAAGAGTGTGTGTGTGTGTGTGTGTGTGTGTGTGTGTGTGTGTGTGTGTGTGTCATGTATACATGTGTGTGTGTCTCTGTCTGTAGATGGCAGTAAATGGAGTGGTAAAGCTCCATATACTAAACATAATTATGATCTGGTCTCTCTGATTATAGCTAAATACTTATACATGTTCACAGTGGGAGTAAAGAAATTCATGCTTGAGCTTCTCAGTGCTTTTCTATTGAGGTAAATTTCTTGACGTATACTGTAGATCTTGACCATATAACAACACGGTTATCATCAGAGTCCCCTTCTAAATTTTTTATAAAAAGGTGAGTGATAAAAATGTATACAGTGTTCTCTATTAAATATTATTACAAAAAAAAAACATATTAATTGATGTTGGGGAAAGTCATTTGCTGACTCACTTGGAGAAAGTAATGTATTGACTGAACAGTTACTAGGAACATAATTGTACCTGACAGTTGTCCTTTGAAGGAGATGTTAATCTGAAAGGCAGTTGTTGTAAATGGGTGTCAACTCAGGTGGCTGTAAAAGATACCACAGCATTTACTGTAAAGAGTAAGGATTAAGTTATTTACACATATGTACATATTTACATATCTATAACAGTGTGTGGGTGGGTGTTTTATATATATATATATATATATATATATATATATATATATATATATATGTATATGGGTCTACCTGATATGGTCGACAGTTCATATGGTCGAAACTCATTTGGTTGACAACCAGTATTCAAGGCACTTAACAGGGATTTTCCCCCTCCCCAAAGTTGTGCGACCCTGGAGTTGACATATAAAAACTAAACATTTTAAATGAATATAGGTCAGGGACTTCACCCCCCTACCCCCCACTGGTTGACATATATAGTTAGGAGGGGTGTAATGGGGGGTGGGGGGTGAAGCCCCCCACTAATATACATTTAATATTCATTGAAAACATGAAAATACAACAAAAACTAAACATTTTAAATGAATATAGGTCAGGGGCTTCGCCCCTCCCACCTCCCCCCATTGTGGGGGGCTGTGCCCCCCCAACTATATATATTAACTCCAGGGTCGCACAACTTTGGGGAGGGGGACAAATCCCTGTTAAATGCCTTGAATACTGGTTGTCGACCAAATGAGCCGTCGACCAAACGAGTTTCGACCATATGAACTCTCGACCATATCAGGTAGACCCATATATATATATATATATATATATATATATATATACTAAAATGCTTGTCGATCAAATGAACTGTCGACCAAATAAACTGTCGACCATGTCAGGTAGACCCATATATATGTATGTATGTGTGTGTGTATATATATATATATATATATATATATATATATATGGGTTCACTTCAATTCACTGAACTTTCAATTCACTGACTTTCATTTCACTGACACCATTTCACTGAAACTTCATTTCACTGAAAGTTCATTTCACTGACAAGCATTATTACAAAGTAAATGGAATATGCCCCCTTCCCCACTGTAGTTCGACCTTTGTGTTAGAATAAATAGTTAGGTGTGTGGGGGCAGAGCCCCACATCGGGGTGTGGGGTGCAGCCCCACTTCATTTCATATGATATTCTTACGCTTTGATATAATATTGCTTAGTAAAGAAAAGTAAGTGGCTCTCACACACCCACACCACCCTAACTATATATTCTAACTCCAGGGTCGCACTACAGTGGGGAAGGGGGAATATTCCATTTTATTGCTAATAATAGTTGTCAGTGAAATGAACTTTCAGTGAAATGAAGTTTCAGTGAAATGAATTTCAGTGAAATGGTGTCAGTGAAATGAAAGTCAGTGAATTGAAAGTTCAGTGAATTGAAGTGAACCCATATACATATATATATATATATATATATATATATATATATATATATATATATATGGATTTATATAGATATGTGACAGAGACTAATTTTTCTGATAAAAAACTGTAGATGTTGATCCACTAATGATCAATGCCTATTTATCGATACACAAATATCGATCTGCAAAGGGTAGAAAAAACATGCAAAACAGTTGTGGTCCATACATTCCTTGTTAATTACATATATCAACTCTATGATTGCACTACATTGGTGAAAGGGCATACTCCTTGTTGCCTAGTGTATCATGATCTCATAGTGAAAACGCTAGTGCTTTTTTAAACAGTGGACTTTCGATTAGCTGTTCCTGCTTTTTCACCCATTGAAGAAAACAGACAGACAAAAGATTATGCACCTACATATATGATTATATGGGTTCCTATTACCGGATCAAAAGACAGTAATCGCAAATACGAAAAGAGTGATATGGATTGCGCAAAAGACGGAAACGCTGAACGACCAAAATAGTGAAAATTGAAATGTCAAAGTGTAATGGTTGGCCCATCTGAGGGTATAGCTCCGTAAGGTAAGTGTGCGATAGATAGGACTTTAGGGTTAGGATATGGGTTAAGATAAGTGAATAGATAGGTAATGTATGTAAGATTTAGTGTAGTGGTAGAAATAGGGATTTATTTAACTTATGTATGTGTATTTATTTTTTTGAGGTGTATGTCTGTAGGGGAAATGTGCGGTAGTTACGGACCTTAGGGTTAGGAAGGGGTTAAGGATAGTGCATAGAGAGTGGCGTATGTGAGGTTTACTGTAATGTTGGAAATAGGGTTTTGTTAAATGTATGTATGTGTATTAGTTATTTTTTTTGGGGTGTATGTCTGTAGGGGGACGTGTGCGGTAGTTACAGACCTTAGGGTTAGGGAGGGGTTAAGGGTAGTGCATAGTTAGTTGTGTATGTGGGGTTTAGTGTAGGGTTAGAAGTAGGGTTTTGGTGCTTTACTTTAGGTTAGAAGTAGGGTTTAGTTAGTGTATGTATATGGTTTATTTATTTTGTTTGGGTAGGTAGTATGTAGCGGGTGGTGGGGTTGGCCGACTATGACAATTCATTATTTTATTTTTCGCTGTTTAGTGCGTTCAAGATTTTTGCAGTTTGCGTTATAGGTGTCGACGTTTAGGTATTTGCGTAAAGCTTTTTCGATTTGGTGATATAGACCCGAGTATATCATGCTTGGTTGACAACATAAATGAGCAACACATAAATGAGAGAGCAAAAATGAATGACTGCACAAATGTATGACATTCAAAATAAGTAAATCACAAAACATTGACAAACTCTTTCCTACTCTTAGCGAGTGTCAGCTATAAAGCCCACATAAAGCATTGTTTGAGGAGTGGTACTTTGAAAGAAAGGGTTTTTAGAAATGTAATGTGTAGTGTTAGGGTTTGTCTCACTATACCACTTACTCATGTGTGATACCCTAGCCCTACCTCTGTCCTTAGCCCCAGTGCTACACATTATGTTACTTGAAGCCCTTTATTCAACAGTACTGCAAAACAAAGTCAAAAAGACACAGAACACATAACACCAAATAGGTACCATATGAGATTTATCCCCTTACCTAACTCTTACCCTAACCTAGGAACACTTATACTTACATGATACCAACTATAAGTTGACCTTGCACATTTTCACAAACTACCTTTTTAAGCATTCATTGTCCCAGACCCCTTTTATAATACACACTGACACCAACAAACATTTGACAACCTTTATTAAATTCCAACAGAGAACCAATAACTTTATTCAAAAACTGCAATGAAATAACAAAACACGACACTCTTCTTAGCGTCCATCAGGACAGCATACCTACTCACCCTGCCTGAATAAGCAGCATCCATGCTCCACTCGCTTATTCTTATCAAGCAGCATCTTACAGATCACTTGATCCCAAATACAGTAACATCAACATCATCGCCAAAAGGGGAAAACAAGAGGAAAATCCCCTCCCTCTTCTCTGCCCTTCTCCATCCCATAAACACCTGATAACCCAACCAAATAAATGCCCAAGAAAAAAGGAAGGGAGGGTTACAAACTCATGCCAAAATGTGACCGTACTTCTCCCACTACACTAATATAAAACCTAAACCCCTCCCTAAACCTACTTCACTTCCTCTGATTCCCCACACCATTAACCCATTACCACCCACAGCCTAACTAAACCATCCCTATCACTACATTTAATCCTTCTATGCATCCCTACTCCTCCCCCACCCTCATTACACTTATGCTAACTGTAACATCCCTGCACTGGCCCAGTAATCAAGGAGCCTCAATCCTCACCACTAACACCAGTGAAGGATGTGCACATTGGGAGGATGACAGGTATACACACAGTAAAGTGCGCACTGCGCACTGGTGCAGCGATATCATTGTTGCCTCACAGCAAGAGGTTCTCCAGTTTAACTCTTGGGTGGGGTGCTTTCTGTGCGGAGTCTGCATGTCCTCCCTGCATTCATGTGGGTTTCCTCTGGGTGCTCCGGTTTCCTCCCATGTTTCAAAGACATGCATCTGGAGCTTTTCTCCTTGGGCATCCGCTGAAAATTGGCTTTGTTCCAAGATGGACTTTCCTGGTAAACAAACGTTAAATAAAATAAAAGTACAATTTCCCTTAAGAGCACACAGAGATCACAGTCAGTCAGTCTAGAGCTGGTTTCTCCATCTTTATACAGATCCCCAGTAAAACTCCCCTTTGGCACAGCTATAGGGTTAAGATCTCAGCTGAGTGGTCAAGCCAAAACCTCCAGTGCTTCATGTCCCTACCTAACTAGCTCACACACACACACACACACACACACACACACACACACACACACACACACACACACACACACACACACACACACACACACATTTTGAGATTTGATTTATATACAGACACACACACACACACACACACACACACACACACACACACACACACACACACACACACACACAAACACACACACACTCCTGGGAAAGGTTAGCGCAGGTTTACTAGCTATGCCCCCTTCTGCCCAGACTAAAAGGTAGCTATCACTGCCACCAACCAGCTGTTTATCAGCTTCTATAAGGCCTTTACAAAGGGTGACCAATTCTGTTGTGCAATGTTACTATTATCCAAATGGTAAGTGTGACCAACAGCAAGGCTATTTAGGAGTGGCCTATACAATGTCACCAAATACATATGCAAGTACACTAAGAGCTTAATTATCTCTAAACACACCAGCCACAATTAAAAGGTTTAAATATATTTAATAATATATAATAAAAGCACAAGACAATACTCAATAACTCAACAGAGTGACAGCAGAGTTCAGAATCACAGGAAATATTTTAAGACAATATTGCAGGACAGTCTCACATAAATACAGAAAACATCTAGACTGATCTTACTATATTATCATCTATCTCTAAGAGAAACTATGTTCTAAATAACTTACTTACAGAGCCAGACAAATGCAAGTGCTGAATGGATGTTTTCAGGTCCAAAGACAAATACAAAATGCACAGACTCACTCTCTGAGATAGTTTTTAAATTAATATCAAACATGTCTGCTGGGTTATCTCAGTTTACATCATTCTTGTCACCTCTGCCTTTAGTTCCCAGGCTAACAGGAGCTTAAAATATAACACCTCAGTGTTAAAAATTCGTATCTCTCAGAAGTTTTGCCTAGAAATGGAAGTCATAAAACTGTTAAACACTTTTAGCTTGGAAACCTGTAATTATTTCTGTTTCCAGACAATAAAAAGAATTTCTAGCTGCAGACATTATGTCTCTTTACTGTATTAATTAACTTTATAGCACATAGTAAAACTCTACTTATTTTCTCAGATATTGCTCTTTTCCAGTAGGGTGCACTGTGGTTACATTTTTGTAGCTCAGCACATAACATACAGTTTAATTACATTTGTAAGAAAAATCTATGGATCATATTAATATTCACAAATAACAGAATTATTTACAAAATTCCAGCTAGCTGGGCTGGCAGGCTTCACACTAACCCACCAAGATGGATGGTCCTAGACAAATTGGTTTGTCCCATACCTCATTTGTCCCAGACTCCTTTAATAATACACACTGACACCCACTGACATGTGATGACCTTTATTAAATTCTAACAGAAAATAAATAACTTTATTCAAGAACTGCATCGAAATAATGAAGCATGACACTCTTCTTAGCATCTATTTGGGCAGTGCTCCTACTCACCCTGTCCACATAAACAGTGTCAATACTCCACTCACTTATTCTTATCAAGCAGTATCCCACAGCTCACTTGATTCCCAAAAATTCAGTAACATAAACACCATCACCAAGGGGGGAAAAAAGAAGACAATCCCGTCCCTCTTCTCGGCCCACCAGCCTGATCACAGGATGTTCCCCCTCTTCTACCCAAAAGCTTTCACCATACCTTTTTAAAATAATCTGAAGTGTAAATTAAATAAATCAAGACCAATGTCATTCAAATGTACGCCATAAGCTCTAAACCAAATTAAATCCCTGTTGTCAAAATCCCAATTTTCTATTATGTACATGCCCAAAGCTCCCAACTGTAGAGCCAACCTATGATTAACAAACCTCTGAGTCCTCTCCAAAGCCTGAAAACTAACAGTATGTCTTCAACACAAATGTGGCACTATCTCTGACCATACTATACACATACCTGGATACAATGCTTGCAACATATACAAATAGTCTTTTATCCAATCTACCAACTGCTTCTTAGGAATTATTCCAAAGTCATTCCCACCTAGATGTATCACCAATACTTGGGAACAACGTACCCACAACTTTAGAACTTCCAATTCATGCATAAGGTGAGTCCACCTAAGATCTCGAATCCCATGCCACCTGACTGACCACCCAAAATGAGACAATTCCAAATTCTTTCCATCTCTCCTAACCGCTGCCCTCTTCTCTGCCCAATGGATACAGGAATGACCCAAGAGGAGTATCTGATTGCCTGAAAGACAAAATAAAAATAATAATGCAATTGAATCCATTATCTAATGCAAGATAAAAAAAGCATTGGAAGACCACCTCCTCATTCTTCTAATAACCTCAATGGATCTGCCTTCTCTTGCCAAATCTGAAGCCCTCACAATCCGGAAAGAGTGGGATGCAAACCTCTCAGCTGGGAAAGCCATACACCATAGAGCCCTCCTTAGAACATGTACAAAACAACTGCTCATTGCCATCCTTCCAGTTCTCAAACAAAAAAACAAATCTCCTCCCAAACCCAGGAACCCCACTCGGCCTTCCTGAGAACACTGGAAAATATGAAGGTCTCTCCAAATACCATTATACTGGGCGACTTCAACTACCCAAACATAGACTGGGAGCATTACTCTAGCTCCAACACCCTAGCCCAAAGGTTCCTAGAATTTATAAACTCAAATGCTATGGAACAACTTGTTACCACTCCCACAAGAGGAGAAAACATACTGGACCTGATCATCACCATCATGGGGACTCTATGCTCCAGACCAGAAGTGTATCCCTCACTGGTAAGATCAGACCATAAACTAATCTCACTGGATATTCACATCCCAACCCCACCCCCTGCCCAGAAAACCACAGTGAAAAACTTCTCTAAAGCAAATTTCACACTCCTCAAAACTGAGGTGGAATTCTTCAAAGCCCCCGAGCCTGTGGAAAATACGGCCCAGACTGCAGAATCCTTTATAAACGCATTCTATGAACACCTTCAGGAATGCATGGATCATGCAATCCCAAATAAAACCAAGACCCAGTCCTGTAAAGGCAAACGTCCTATCTGGTGGACCCCAGCCATAAACAAACTATACAATAGAAGGAGAAAGCTACTACATGACAGAGCAAAATCCCAAAAAGGGAAGGCATCTCTGATCAGTATTAGCAAAAAACTACGGGTACTCATAAAATCGTCTAAGGCCAGCTTCGAGAGAAAAATTGCACAGGACACTCAGGATAATCACAAGGCTTTCTTTAGTTATGTTAGGAACCTGGGTTGGAATTCCCAGATATGCTCAGAATTAGTCCAAAATGACAAAAAATACATCGAACCCACAGACATTGCCAGCATCCTAGCTGACAGGTTCAGCGCAAACTTCTCTCCCCCCCAAAGGGCAAATATCTATCCCAGCGGGGTGCTGCCCCCCTGACATCTCAGATGCTCAGGTAAGAGCCGCCCTCTCCAAAGCAAAAAACACAGCATCAATGGGACCAGACGGTGTCCCGGGCTGCGTCCTACATGAACTCCAAGAAGAGCTAAACCCAAATATAAAACTACTGTTCAATCTCAGCCTTACTACAGGATATGTACCCAAAGAGTGGTGTACAGCAACAGTGGTCCCTCTCCACAAAGGTGGTGCCTCAACGGATCCTGGAAACTATCACCCCATAAGCCTGACTAGCTTGGTCTGCAAAGCTATGGAAAGGATCCTCATGGACCTCATAAATAAAGATATTGGGGACCTACGGACACTGGATTCTACCCAGTTCGGCTTTGTTAAGGGCAGATCCTGCCTCTTAAACCTGGTTGATTTCTTTGAAACAGTCACCAAGGCCATTGACGAGGGGAAGGTAGTCCACACAGCCTACCTGGACCTTGCAAAAGCCTTCGATACAATACCCCACTCGGGCATGATAGATAAGCTCACCAGCTTAAATATAAACCCCTATGTCACTAGATGGGTTGCAAACTGGCTCAAGGACAGAACCCACATGGTTAGAATTGCTGGTGCCATGTCAGACTCCAAACCAGTTACAAGTGGCGTCCCACAAGGCTCAGTCCTGGTTCCTCTCTTGTTCGGTATATATTTCTCGGAGGTACAGGCCAACATGGAAGGACTGTGGCTGACCAAGTTCGCAGATGACTGCAAACTGGGCACCATAATCAATTCTCCAGCCGACACAAGCATCCTCCAAAAGGGCCTCTTAGAAAAAGACAACTGGTGCCAGAGCCATGGCCTCAAGCTAAACGCCAAAAAGTGTATAGTCATCCCCTTTGGCAAAAACAAAGTGCCCACAAATTACCACATAGGTGGTAATCCATTAAGTACAGAAGAAGTAATTAGGGACCTGGGGACCCAAGTTGATAGCAATCTCTCGTTTGACAACCACATGGCCAAAGTGGTTAGAAAAACATTTTATATAGCCCACCTAATCATGAAGGGATTCACATCTAGATCAGGGGAAGTCATCGTGCCTCTTTACTCATCCCTCATCAGGCCCATAATTGAGTACAATGCCCCTTTTGGGATGTACCTTACCAGACACCTGCAGCAACTGGAACGACCGCAAAAGTACCTCACCAAGAGGATCAAAGGGTTCAAACAGATGCCTGGTTAAAGAAACTCCAGCTCTACTCAGTGGCATACCACCTGCTCAGAGGTGATCTGTGCCGGACGTATAAAGCCATGTCCAACCCGGAATAATTGGACACGCTGCACCTCAGAAAATCCAAATCCCATCGAGCTACGCGCTCAAGAGACTTGAACCTTAGCACTGAAATAAATAGGACATGCTGGAGGGACAGATTCATAACCCAGAGGCTCCCTTCATTCTGGAATCAAATCCCAGTCCAGGTTAGGCAGAGTCCCTCATTGACTCTCTTCAAGAGGAATCTTGATGAGTGTATGGGAGATCGTAGGTTTACCCTGGGTATCACTTCTGTGTCACTGTTAGACAGAGGCACAGTATACTAACCTCGAAAAAGGGCATAGCAAAATTAATTTAAAATGGGTGGCGAAAGCCAAACACACTCTGGCTAGGCTTATAAATGCCTAGTATGAACCTATGAAAATATGAACCTATGAGAACCCCTTACCTGAGACTGCAACAGTTCTGCAGCCCAACCTACTGGACAAAGCCCTGCATTCCTATCTTTTCTCTCATTTCCACAACTGATCAGTTTTAGACTTCCATAGCACAACGTGAACTGCTCCTGTACATATCATTACAGCCCTCCAAAGTAATAACCCCAACAACTCTGACACCCGAAATGCACCAAAATACATCCACACATTCAGCCTAGCCCATATAACATAATCAACTGGATCCCTCTCCAATAGCGCCAAACCCTTCACTAAAAATTTAAAAATTTGCCTTGTTAATGGCCATGGCATATCCATATTCCCTCCAGACACTCTACCCCATTTTCTCAACATACGCCCCACTGTCCAAGACTTTGTAAAGTCATATACTAATTGCCGCCAAGTCCACTCTAACTCTTTGCACTGCCTTACCTTTCTCCCAAAATCAAACCAAGTAGCGAAGCAGCAACTCCGTCGATCAAACCCCTTCTTCCTCAGATAACTGTAAAACAAATTTATCAGAATCATAAAGTGCCCTACCATATGCCTTCCTGGGGGACACTGCCCATGACCGCTGCACCAACCTCCTGATTATGTCAACCCAAGATGCCACACTTTTTCTGGCAAAACCACCAGTGTATCCTCCAGCCCCAGAGCCAACTGTCGAAATCTGGAAAACTGAAATCAGGACAAACTGTCAGCAATCACATTCAGCACCCCAGCCACATGCACTCCTGTGAATGACAAATTAATTATCAAATTCTACAAGACTAACTTGCGTAAGACTAACAGCAGCATTTCAGATCTGGCAGTCTTTGTCTGCAAAACCTGCACCACTGCCATGTTGTCTGAATGGAAAATTACCATCTTTCCCTTCAATTTCTCCTTCCAGACTACTGATGCTACCCAAATTGGCATTAACACAAAAACACAAAATCCCTTTTCCACTCTTCCTTCCAATCCAAAGGCCACTGAGCCACAAACAATTCCGCTCCAAACAATGCCCCCATTCTACTACCTCCCACTGCATTTGTAAACAATTGCAATTCCTCCTGCCCCACCCAATCAGACTGTCAAAAAGAGACCCCACTAAAATACTCCAAAAAAGATAATCAAAGACCCAAATAAGCCTGCAACAGCTTGGTAATCCTAACCCAATGGTGTTTACTCTCCCCCCCTTTTAATAAAAAGGCCACTGACCTGCAAAAAGTATGTCCTGGATGAACAGTCCGACATGTAAAATTAAAAAGTCTTAAATGTTCCATGTCTGTCCAAATGCACACCTTAACTTTACACACCAGTGCCTCAATATTCTCTTTCAGTCTATCTATTTTGTCCATGGGCAAGCAAAATAGCCCCCTTTCTGCATCCACTAACAGTCCAAAAAAGTCTAAAGCTTTAGCTGGGCGTTCCAACTTATGCCGGGCCTATGGAACCCCTAACTCATTAAACATTCCCAGAAAGTATTGTAATCCTTCATACACTCCCTTAAAACTCTCCCCCACTAACAAAAATTCATCCAAATAATGTACAGCCCTGCATGCCCACTCCCTGCCACCATATCCAATGAAGAACCATACTGAATTTCTCAAAAGTAGCACAAGCTACTGAGCAACCCATTGGAATCACCTTATCGAAAAAAAAATTTGGTCCCTACTACCATTCCCAGTAATGGCCACTCCTCCTCTTTTATTATTACAGGCAAAAAGCAGATTCAATATCCACCTTCACTAACCATGGACCCTTAAACCTCCAGATAACCTGTACTGCATCATTCAAAGTTGCATAGCTAACTTTAGCATCCTCCACTGAAATGAAGTCATTCACCAACTCTCAACCAGGTACAACAAATGGTGAATCAACCTAAATTCACCCTCCACTTTCTTTGGATCCAAACCCAATGGGGAGACCTTAAAACTCTGAAATGAAAGGCTGTCGAAGGGCCCTAACAACCTACCCACCTGTTGTTCTTTTTCTACCAAACACAGCAACATATCTTCCTTACCCTTACAGATTGCAAATTCTTACAAACCACCCCATCACCCACAACTCTTGATTTAATAGAAAACCCCCTACAGAAAACTTTAATTATCTCCTCTTTAAGAGAAGCATTGAGAATTCACTGAAGCATATCGTGCAAAGCCTGCACCTTAACCGGAGAATGTGACAACCGCTCTTCCTCTAGCCCCCCTAAAGGACACCCCGCCTCGTAACCCTTGAAAATTGTCTTTACCCCTAGAGTTCTGAAACCCTTGGGAGGGGGGAAAGCCCCCTTCAGCTGAAATTGAACCTGAAGTCATCTTATTAACCTCTCTATACCCACACTGAAGCGGTGAATGACTCGCTCCACACTTTGAACAGGCATGTGAAAACTTTCACCTCACCCATGAATAACTTCCCACATTAGAAGCCCAACAGACTCCACCTTCTCCACCTAACTCCCCCCCTCTAACACTCCCAGTAAAACTATCCAGCAGCCAGCCAAATATCTGGATGATGAACCTCCCAGTGAAGAGAGTGATCCACTGCCTTCTGCTTCCGAAACCTCTGGTCATACCATAACCAGGCATTCCCAGGCCTCAAAAGTTGATCCTCCCATATTGTAAGAAAATAACCCAATAGTGGCAAGATCAAGGATGCATCTTTCTCCAACAGAACTGCCATATAATAAACAAATCCTAATACTCAGTTATCCCACATCCTAGGTAGCAGCCTACCTACCATCCTCCTGCCTAATACAGCTAAGGCAGCGATCAGATCTTTGCTGTTTCCTGTCTCCAGCTCCACCAACCGCTGAACCCTTCTGTAGCTATCAGTTCAAAAACATTGACATATTCCCCTTTCCAAATCTTCTCCTTAACTGTAGATAGAATGTGCAGAGTTAGAGAAATTGCCCTGACCCCTGCTCCAACATTTGCTTAGATAACCAGTTGCTTGGTCATATGCCAAAATCAGAACCCACTTCCAAAAGTGATAACAAGACTGCCAGCCAACCCAATGGTGTCAGCCCTCAATGCTTCTTCCGCACTTATTCCTAACTCCCCTATGGATCCCCATAGTCCTCCCTGCATCCCCTACTCCATAACTAAGGGCACCCTCCGATGTCTCACCATCCTCCCCAACGCACACCAAAACTGACCACCCTAACTGGACACCCACTACCAGATTGTTACCTGTTGCTCCATCTGGAGTTGCTCCAGCCACTGATGAATCACCTGCAGCTGCCTCTCTGGGTAGTCATTGCCTCTTTTCACAAGTTGCTAATCTGGTCCTCACCCCAAATGTCTCTGTTGGCTGGCTTCCCCATCTGGTCCACCATCACAGAATTGGTGTTGGGCACCTCTTGGAACAACTCTTCAGCATGCGCCACAATGGCCTCCCACTGTCACTGTAAACTCTGCATTCTCGCCATCTGTAACAAAATAAAAGCCCATTAAGACAGTGATAATGTAAGTACATAGTCCTATTAAGAATGCAAGGAAACAGAGCAACCACAGAGCAGCATGTAAACTTTCCCTGCAACCAGTGTCATTGCCCACCTCCCTTATGTCAAAAACATTGACCCAAACATGTGGTTAACGGCCAACTTAAATCAATGATACAGAAATTGGCCTCCCACAGCAAATCATGACAGCTGATTTGGGCAGTCCTGTGGCAGTTCAAAGTCCCAGAAACATTGGTACAATTAATGCAAGCTATTTAGGAGAACCCAATGACTTAGCATAACCAGTGTTTGGTTTCATAAAAAGGAGGGGGTCCCAGGGGAAGAGGGTGTGTATCAGGGTTCATCTCTGACCGAGTTGCTTTTTGTTTTGAACATATGGCTAAAGTATTACAAACATGTAGTGGTGTGATCCATCCCTACTCTTTTTAAAAATGTTATTATTTAAATGGATTAATATGCATATACAATTGTTTTCTAACAAGAAAAAGGAAAAAAAAACACTCCACGGCAACAATAAATGTCTAACTTTGCTTGACTAGTATTCTTTCTCATAAATGCGCATAAGCTAGCTGTGGACTTTACAACTGTAAAGCAAAACTGGGGGCAAAGCTTAGCCACTAAAATAGAACCACCCTAATTTCTGGTGGTAAACTCTTTCAAAAACAGCTGGAGTTTTAGCTTGGTAACATAAACCCTCTGAGCGCCGAAGTAGGATAGCTTGCTGACACACTGTCCATGCACTAGGTCTCCCCTATTTCATTAAGGATATGAAGTAGCTACCGGAAAACAAACCATTCCCTCTACACAATTTATTGTACACATACAGAACCCACTACTGCATTACATGGTAGGACCAAGATGTGCAAACAAAAATGCTATATTTGTATTTTCTCAAACCTCTTATAACTAAACCTGTAAGACACAGTGACCTTTATGGACATCATAGCAGCATGCTTCCCAACCATTGCTGGTGTAACTGCTCCCTGCTGAACTGTGCATACTCCACAGAAATCTTAAACACAGCTAGTCTCAAGCCTGCAAACAGCACCTGAGCCATACACTGGCCAACCACTCGCCATCCTTAAACCAAAATTCACAAAACATACCACAGATCCCCCATTAATATCCCTCGCTACTGATACCCAACTGTCCACAGCACACCACTGCTATATACAAAAAAAAATTGGATAGCCAAAAACAGGAGCCTAATACAGTCGCAAAGGGGGGCATGATGACACAGCACCAGAATGGGAATGAACAACTGCAATACATGCTTTTCCCACCTCTGGATGGCCTGGGAAAATGCTGACCTCCCAAACACATACCCTAATGAACGAGGCTGACTATCCCTTAAGACTGCCATCCAACTTGCTACCACTCTTGAACACACCATACCCACTTGCACTACCTAAAACTTAATAAACTAAAAGGAATCCACCTAACTGGGAACAACAAACAAAACCATTATGACACACAACACCCAATTGCACTACCTAACTTCTAATAATAAGGGAAAAGAAATACACCTGCCCAGGACAACCAAAGCATAAATCTGGACCACAAGTAGCCCAAGGCCTACCTGCACCCTTGTACCTACAGGTCATTAGGAGGTGATCCTTGCCATTGCAAACTCACCCCAAAATGTGACCCTACTTCCCCCACTACACTAATATAAAACCCAAACCCCTCCCTAAACCTATCTTACTTCCTCTGATTCCCCACACCATTAATCCATTACCACCCACAGCTTAACTAAACTATCCCTATCACTACACTTAACCCTTCTATCCATCCCTCCTCTCCCCCATCCTCATTACACTTATACTAACCCCCCAAGATTGCTCTGGACAAACTGGTTATTCCCAAACCTCATTTGTCTTGCACTCATCATTACATACCAACACTATATAAAATTTAAATTTAACCAAATGAGATTGCTCAGTTTTATACCCACACAAACTTATTGACCATATGACCTGTATGTAAAATTCAAGATACAAGAAAAAGTAAATGATTTGCACAGCAATTTAACCAAAATTAATGTAACATTTCATTCATTATCAAATGCTTATCCCAGAATTTGTTGTAAAGCAGTTCAGCATCTCACATTCTATATATGCCAAATGTATGGATTTTTTTCGAGCCTATCACAATTTGCTCTTGCATAATAATGTCCACATAATATCACTCATATTGAAATCTGTTGATTGAATATATTCCAAATCAATGAGCAATATTTCCAAAAACTTTGAAATCTGAGACATAAGAAAAGGCATGTTGCATAGTTTCTTCAGGAATAAAGACTATACACCATCATCGACTTATTTATTTATATATCATCACAACTTTACTGGTAAATTACCCAGAGTCCCATATAAAATCCTTACAACCTTCTATATTTTTTAACCTCTTCGTTCTGCCCAAGATGGTTTTAACACATTGTTGCAGTAATCTCTCCCAATGAGGACATCTGAAAAAATTCCTCCATACTATCCTCACATCATCAAGTTTTACTTGATGCTTAAACACTACTATATTTTTTTTCTTTATCTTTAAATATACTTTTTCAATTCTGCAGTAGTTTCATTTTGTTTTGTTTTTTGTTCCCCTTCTCCAAAGACATCCTTATATGTTATATATATAATTATCTCACATAATATTTAAGGTTCATATTTTACTGCTTGCATAATCCCATATAAATGTAAAGATCTTAAAAATGGAACTGATAAGACTTATCCCACCTCTGTTTTCATAATATACAACTTTAAATGAGATTTAAACATGATCTTCAAAAAGTACAGAAGTGTATTGTTAGAAATTTAGTTTCTAACGCTTTTAGACACATATAAATTTATCCACTATAATTTAGCTTTCCCAACAAAACAGAATTCATGAGATTCTTGTTTTCTCAAATGAAAAAGATCATTTTCCACATTTTAACAATCTGAGATAATTGTTGTAATAATACATTTCATTTTTGCAGAATGATCTGCTCTGTGACAAATCTTATACTTAAAACCTGACACTCCTGTGTGCTTAATTGAATTCCACCCATTACTAATAAGAACCCTAAAACCTTTATTTTTGTCTGTATTTATATCTAAATCTACTGAAGCGATAACTCGAGTCAGCCTATTCATTACCTGCCAATAAGTACTAAATTGTCTGCATATCTCAAGACTGTAGGCACAAGATTTCTATTTATATGTATAAGTCCTATCTCCCTCATATAATTGTCAATATGATATGTGATCCCATTACTAGTAAATAATAATGTTAGGCTAAAGGGACATCATAATTTTACTCCTGTATTAGTTTATCTTCTTTTCCTACAATCTAGTAATTATAGAATAAATACATAAATTAGTATAAATCTTTTGAAGAAATTGTATAATTTTTCCTGGTATCCGATTCTCCTGTAGAACCGCTCCAAGATGTTGTAGTGAAATGCTATCAAATGCCTTCTGTGTATCACACATTGTAAGTTATCCTTGTATCTGATGTCGTTGTATACCCTTAACAATTTATTTAATTATTAATAACGTCTGTGACATTTGTAATGTGCATGCCCTAAAATCCATAATTTAGAATTTGTTTCACATCAAAATGTATCTCAACAGTATATTACTCATTAATATTTTATAATCCACATTCTCTAAGGTGATAGGCCTTCATCTAGCTATATCTGATTTATTGCCTTTCTTCCATATATATTTAACGGGTCTATATTAGAACATCGAAGTCTTGAAACATCAAATGTTCTAATATCAACCCCTATTCAGCGAACGCTGAAAATAGCGAAGCTGCAGAACACCAAATTTTTTCTTAGGGAAAGAATTTGGTTGGCCGTTTCTGTCGCTTCGCTATTTTCAGCACTGTGGTGGAAAGTTACGGGTTGGGTTCAGGTAAGTGTGCGATTGTGTGGACATGAGGGTTAGGGCACGGGTTAGGGTTAGGGCGCAGATCAGGTAAGTGTGTGATTGTGACAGACATTAGGGTTAGGGCAGGGTAGGTGAGTTATGGTTAGGGTGCGGGTGAGGTGAGTGTGCGATTGTGACAGATCTTAGGGTTAGGGTTTGGGTTAAGGTAAGTGGCTAGATAGTAGTGTATGTACAGTTTAGCGTAGGGTTAGATGTAGGATTTTAAGTGTATGTGTGTGGATTGCTGTTTTTTTGGTGTGCTTGTGTTGTGTGTATGTGTTTTGGAACAGCAAATTTTTTCCCTGGTAAAAACTTCGTTGTTCTGCATGTTCGATATTTTAAGTGTTCGCTGAATAGGGGTCGATATTAGACCATTCAAAGTTTTAAGACTTCAGTGTTCTAATATAGACCCATATTTAACAACCTCACAACACATATCATTACGTAAAAATACCCTTATCTAGCTGTTCATTCAATACAGCTAAAATGTTAATTTCATCATCCTCTATATCTTTTTAAACTGATATTCTGTACCATCTAGACCTGGAATAGCATCTTTATTTCTCTTCAGTGTAACTCTCTCTAATTCAGAAACTGTTGTATGTGAGTCCAATTTTTCTTGTAAGTTAATAGTAACAGATGGCACTGTCCAATATATATGTTGTGGACATCTTACATCTCTGTGCATTGTCTTCAAATATACTTCCACTAGATTTAGAATTCCCTGAGAATTATTGACAACACATCTGTCATTTTACAAATTTTCATTTTATGAAAAAATATATAATGAATAGGGCACGAGTCACCATGCCCTTTACTGTTTTGTTTACTAAAGAACAATCCCACTTTTATCTTTCTTCAACTACATTAAGAACATCTTTTAACACAGTTTGTAATACTGTTACAATACTCAAATCATCCATATATGATGAAATCAAACCTGCCTTAAATTGGGCAATATTTCCAAATGTGTATATTACATGCAATATTACATTTCTCAATAATTGCATTCCTTACTAAGTTAAACAAATTAAAAGTCCACTTAATGGGCATCATTGTTTAACTCCTCACTATTCTGTATTGGATCCCCCTATATATCCATTTATTATAACTCTATTCTAAGTATTAGTATAAATATCTTCCAAAATCATTTGAAGTTTACTACTAATATACAGCTGCCTAATATAATATATCCCATAACCCATCATGCACTACTGTATCAACTGCTTCATGAATGTTACATGCAGCCAATAAGGCATTTGTGTCTATACTGGAATGCTTTCACATATGACTCTTGCCTTTAATGGACTTATTTTAAGTTAAAAATATGCCATTATTGAATTATTCTAAAAGTCACCTTGCTGAAGCCTACTAGAAAGAATTTTATAGAATATTTTTAGTCTTCATTTTTAGCATTAAAGGTCTCCAACTGGTGATGTCTTGTCTGCAACCTTATATATATGGATTTGTATCACTTCACCTAAAGACCATTTCACTGACACCCATTTCACTGAGACCATATCCCCTAAAATTCATTTCACTGACAAGTAGTACTCTAAGGCAAGTCAAAGGTATATGTCCTTTTTCCCACTGTAGTGCGATCCTGGTGTTAGTATATATCGCCCCCCCACCTAGTTGGCTTTTACCAAATAATGTAAAACAAAACCAGACAACATAAAACCAAATTAGGTGGGGGGTGCACCCCCCATAACTATATATACTAACACCAGGATCACACTACAGTGGAGAAAAGGACATATACCTTTGAATTGCCTTAAAGTACTACTTAGTGAAATGAGTTTTAGGTGAAATGAACTTTCACTGAAATGAACTTTAGATGATTTGGTCTCAGTGAAATGGGTTTCAATGAAATGGTCTTTAGGTGAAGTGATATGAATCCTTATAGATATATATATATATATATATATATATATATATATATATATATATATATCTTTCATATGGTCGAGACCATATGATAGAACATTTGAATGTTCAAAAATGTGAAAAAAAAGAAATAAACAAAAAAAAAAAACTAAACAGTGCTAGCAGGGCAACAAGCCCCCCTGCACCCCCTACATGAGGGGCTGTGCCCCCCCACATCCCCCACTATTTAAATATACCAACGCCGAGATCACACTACATTGCGGTAAAGGGAAATCTTCCCATTCCGTGCTCTATGGAGATCCCCATTCAGACCGGTCTATCTTTTAAAGGTTCAATCATATGGTCTCAGGCATAAGAAAGTCGAGCTTTTAAAAGTTCGACCATTCGAAGGGGACCCATATATATATATATATATATATATGTATATATATATATATATATATATATATATATATATATATATATATATATATATATATATATATATATATATATATATATATATATATATATATATATATATATATATATATACATATATATACATACACACACACACACACACACACACACACACACACACACACACACAGAGATATATATATATTTATTTATTTATTTTATTAATTTTAGTTTACATTTGTTGACTGGGATAGTCTAACTGGATTTATGTCCATTTTCAGTAGAGTCCCGGGGAGATAAGCTCCAAGAGATTACTAGACTACTAACATACAGGTACTAGTTGCTATACAGTTAAATACTACAAATTTTAAACAGTTCAGGAATCTTCACAGTTTATACAAAAAAAACATGTTACAAGCATTAGATAAGATATTTTAGACTTTATGTACAAGACTTCATTAGTAACTAGAAAGTAATTGTTAAACAAATACATACTTCAAGTTTCAACATTTCAGCAATGCTCACAGTTTAGGTAGGATGCATTAGAATTATATGCAGAAGAATTTAACTAGGTATTTTAAATTATCTCTATTAGGATAAGATATGTTTTTGCCAAGGATAGGCATTGATCTAAAAAGACACAGATAGAGCAGGAATTAGGTCTTAAGAGAGGGCATTTGGGATATGAGATTAGTCTGGATTTGTACAGGGACATAACCAATGGGTTTTAAGATAGAGTTTCAGATTGTGTTTAAAAAGTGTAAATGAAGACAGTGATGTAAGTTCATGGGGGAGCTGGTTCCAATACTTTCCAACTGCATTTGAGAACAGGGCATCTCCTGCCATGTTATTAGATTTACATGTTGATACAAGTAGTTTATTAGATGAGCATAAAGTTGAAAGGTTCTTATATTGGGTAATGAGACTAGCAAGTATTGGGGTACTGGTAGGTTGGAAAAGGGTTTTGTGCACAATGGTGAGTTGTTTAAAGTGAATCTGATTCAGAAGCTCTGATCAGCCTAATTGTTTCAGGTTATGGCAGTGATGGGTCCTAAAGGAGGAAGCAGTAGCAAATCTGGCAATGCTATTGTAAGCATTGGCTAACTTGTTAAGTTTATTTTTTGACAAGTTAGTATATATGGAAGAAGCATAAAGAAATGTGGAGATAAGGTGGGAATAGGCAATAGTGGTTCTGGCTAGTGGGGAGAGAAAGGGTTTTATCCTATAGAGGGAGCCTAGTTTCCTGTTGACAGTTTTTATGGTATTGTTGATATTGGTTTCAAAGTTCAGGTTGTTATCAATGGTTACCCCTAGAAGTTTAGTTGTTGGATCGGGAGATATGAGTGTACCATTATTGGATAAGACTGAAAAGTTCATTGGGAGTGATTTACAGGTAGGAGTGAAGAGGAGGAGTTTGTTTTTTTGGGGGGTTCAAGAGGAGGCAGCATTGTAGAAACCAATTTTCTGTTTTATTGAACATTGTCTGAGTTAGAGTCTGTAGTTGGCACTGAAATTTAGCTGAGCAAATTATTGTCGCATCATCTGCGTATTGTACACGGTTAGTTAAAAGAATAGTTAGGTTGAGGTCATTGATAAATATTGAGAAAAGCAGGGGGCCCAATATAGAGCCCTGAGGAACACCTAGGGTAACTGTGAGATGGGATGACAGGTTGTTGTCCCATAGCACTGCCTGCTGTCTATTATCAAGGTAGGACTGGAACCATTTTATAGTCTTTGTGTCCAGAGAGAAGGATTTTAGAATATTGAGAAGTAAGTGATAGATGACCATGTTGAATGCTTTTGAAAGGTAAATGAAAAGTGCTGAAGAGAGAAGATTATTATGGTTTTTATTGATGCTGTCAGTGACTGTGGTGGTGGTGCTGCAGTAGCGTTGTCGCCTCATAGCAAGACATTGTCCTGTTCGATTCCCAGCTAGAGCGTCTTCTGTGTGGAGGCATGTGTGAATGGGGCATGCCTTCGTTGAAGGTTGTGCGTCAGGGCTGGTAACCCGGTACGTAAAAATCCACTACCAATCATTAGCGGACCGGAGTTCCGCTGTGGCGACCCCTAACCGGGAAAAGCTGAAAGACACAAACAAACAAATTGATGCTGTCAGTGAAGGATAGGAGTGTAATTGTTATGCTGTGGAAAGGCCTGAAGCCATGTTGAAGTTTGGCCAGTAAATTGTTCTGGAGTAGGTGGTCTAGTAACTGTCTGTGGATGCACTTTTCCATTATTTTAGTTAATGGGGAAAGTAGAACTATGGGACAATAGAATATTCTCTGGAGTTTCCACCCTTGTGTAGGGGGATAATGTAGGAGATTTTCCAGATGGTGGGAATAGTGCTTTCTTGTATGCTTCTATTTATCAGCAATGATACAGGATAAGCTATGACTCTGGCTGCCTTTTGCAGGTATTCAGCAGGTAGCTGGTCAGCTGAGGGGGTAGTAGGTTTTAGTTTACTTAAGAGGTTGCAGATAAGGAAAGTTGGGACAGGTTGCAGGTTTAGAGTTGGGAGAGAGTTAGTAGTATTGGTTGGAAGGGTAGAGCTATTGGCTGTTAGCTGATTAGCAAGTGTTTGAATGGTCTCAGTGAAGAAGGTATTAAAAGCATTAGCAGTTTGCTTTGGATTGTCAGAATTTAATCCTATAGAGGATGGTGTTGCTGATTGGCCTGGTCGAAGTAGTCTGTTTATGCCAGCCCAGAACTTTTGTGGATTATTTTGGATGGTCTGTTGGAGGTGGAAGTAAAAGTTTTTTTTTTATCTTCGAGTATAGCTTTCTTAGTTTAATTTCTTTTTTGCCTGAATTCTTGTTGGTCTATGGGGTTTTTAGTTGTTCTCCATAGTGCCCAAACTTTATTTCTCTGTTGAATTTTCTGCCTGGTTTTCTTTGTAAGCCATGGGGTGGGTTTAGATTTAATTTTGATGGAATGCTTTGGTGCATGGTGGTTAAGGATTGTTAAGAATTTTGAGTTAAAGTAGTTTGTTGCTTCGTCAAGTGGGAGGTATTTTATAGGTGACCAATTACATTCTTTTAGTTCAGCTTGGAAGTTATTGGGGTTAAAGTTTCTGTTGCTTCTTATTGTTTTATATATGGTTGGGTTGTGTGAGCTCGACCTTTGCCTGATTATGTAAGTGAGAGAATGGTCACTTACATCATCAGGGAGGGTCCCTACATTATAGAGTTGTTGGTGATTATTTATTAGAATCCAGTCTAGGATGGATTCTTTGTTATTGGGTCTATTAATTCTGGTTGGGGAGTTAATTGTTTGTGAGAAGCCATTAAGGTTAATATAGGAGGTTGGTGATTCAGTAGAGCAGTCCTTTCAGTCTATATTAAAGTCTCCAAGAATTATTGTCTCTTGGGGAATTTTTGTGGAGAGTTCAGCAAGGATACCTTCCAGAGTGGTGATGTTGTTACCAGGGGGCAAGTAGATACATATTATATTTAGGGATTTGCTGGGATTAAGTTGACGTTTTGTGCTAATGATTTCTGCATTGTTTTCAGAAGAGGAACCAAGATCTAGTACAGATATTTGTAGCCCTTCTTTATAGAGGATAGCAACACCCCCTCCTTTTTTACTTTGTGGTCTTGTCTCAAGATGTTGTACCCAGATGGAATAATTTCAACATCTTCTGTAGTGGGTTTTAGCCATGCTTCTGTTAAACAAAGTATATCAAAGGAATGAACATCCAGGATAGCATGGAGGTAGGCAATTCTATTATTTATACTGCGAATATTGAGGTGAGCTATATAGAGTGCGTTGGGAGATTTAGATGGGATATTTGGGGTAGAGGGAACATGAATTTGTGGTTCTGTGCTTGTTTTTTGCCCTGGTCCTGGGTTAGGGTGAATGTCCCCATCTAGTAAGGAGAGGTGTAATAGTTTGTTAAAGGGATTGTGGAGGTTAAAGTAATGGTGAGGAGGTTTTTTAGGTTTTAGATAGTTGTATTTGATATGGGTCAGTCTGTGATATTTAGCAGGTAAATAGCTAGGTAAAGATGTTATATTTATGTGTTCTGGGGAGTTAATTTGAGGTATAGTACTTGTTTGTGCATTAGGGAAGTTCAGCTGTAAATATTTTGACTGTTCATATGAGGTTAGCAGGTAGGCTGCTGTTAGAGAAAGTAGGAGAAAGACAATGATTAGGAGCCTTAGTTGGATTTGGAAAGGTCGTGTTTGCATAGTGACTAATAAGCTTACTAGTGTTCTTTAAAGGGGAGGAGTTATACTAGGGGTGATTAGAGAGAGGTGTATGTAGAATGTTAACAAAATGACTATTGTGATTGGATTAGAGAGGAAGAGGGTGTGGTGAGGATGTATAAGCTTAGGAGCAGTAGGGTTGTGTGGGAATTGGGGGTAGGGTACGGGAGCAGAGTGAGCCCACAGGGCGAACGGCGCGGGTAGAGACAAGACAGGTAAGGAGCTGAAAAGAACATCAGTTGAAGCAGGGATTACAGTAGGTGGGTAACCCTAAATACCGGAATAAAGTTAAAAGAGTAGATAATAGAGCTATTTGGAGGGTGTGTGAGAGCTAACCATAAAAATAAATAGATGTTATGTGCTACAGTTTAATAGCAAGTCTGTGGCTAAACAGTATATAGGAAAGGTGTAGTACAGGTCGGGAGGAAGCTTCAAGGCCTGGAAGGGACAAGTCTGCCACCTGGTGGCCCAAATTAATTTATTGTAAGCAGGGTAAAAAAGGAGGGAGTTTAGGTTCCTAATGCAAGAAAAGAGTAGTGGTTCCGAGTGTCTTTAAATGGTGGAAAAAGTAGATTAGACTGGTTACAGAGTGGGGAGGGAGTAAAGCTGCTGGTTTTCCTGGCTAGCGCTTGATAACCACCTAGATCTAATAATAAGTTATAGGCTATACTGGCCGTGATAGTTTAGACACATACTTTCATGCTCCCTTTACTGAGAAAGTACAGGGATAGGTTGCTCAGCTGTGGAGACTGAAGGGAGTTTGGACAAGGTCCATGTTCTTCAGGTTGTTAGTTTCTGTGTCCTAGAGCAGTGTACTCAGATTGGAGAGCTGGAATTGTTTTAGGAGGAAAAGAGAGAGAAAAATAGTAGAAACAAGATATTTAGTTTAGTATCAAAGGCAGTGTAATTAAACAGAATATTACAAGCATATAATCACGTAGAACTGTACAAAAATGTAGTTCAGGCTATCAAGTTCTCAAGTTGTCTAGAAAGATGCATCACTCCTTACATTTCTTCTAATCAGTATTATAGCAAGTCCTTATCAAAAGTAAGTCAGCAGAATTCTGGTCAAATCTTATTATTCTAACTAGGCTAGGAACAAGACTGTAGGAAGCTAAGGGTATATATCCAGTTAGGTAACAATGATAGCTGTAATGTTATCATTAGCACTGACATTATAGAGCAATAACTATAACTATAGCTTAACTATAGCTTACATTAATAATGTAGTTCATGCTTTTTATTAACAGCTCATATATATAAATAAATAATGCAGATAGTGACTATATATGCAAGCCTATATGTGCGTAATGAACATAAGTATTGTAAAAGCATAGCATGGTTAAATAAGCATATACAATTATTCCTGTATGAATGCTATCTGCCAAAACATTTACAATTGTTACAGCACTCCCAGTGTTTTTAATCATAGACCTGAAACAATAACCTTAGGTGGACATTGCAGGGAAGTAGATTTCTCTAACTTAATGCAGGAACCTTGGATGTAGTAAATATGTGGGAGCGTTAAGAAAAGTAAAGACTCAAGCATTAAAAATACTACATTAAATGACCACTTATATGGGGCATCGATTTTAAGGTGATGCAGCTTTTACATCAATGTTTAAGACTTAAGAACACCCTTCAGGTAGTGTACTGTAAAAATGAATTCACTTAGTAATACTTAAAGTCAGTATGTCTAATGGTACACTAATTCATTGAGGACAAATCTGAATTCTAATGTAGAAGCTGTAGGTGTGGATATTTAGCTAAGGCAAAGCTCAAGTTTAGAGTTAGCCTCTCCATTCATTGTTTCTTTTATTGTTATCTATATTGGCTAGTTGCGGTGCAGTCCTAGCGTTCTCATATATACCTCTTATCCTTGTTGAAATTTATAAATGCTACTTGTGTAAAAATCAGCCACGTTCATACATTTTACATTAAATTAGCTAGTAGAGGTGCGGTTAGTGATTACCATAATCACCGATTACTCTAGATGCAATCTTAAATGTAGGCAAGTACATCTCCTCATTTATTTCTTAGTCTGCTTTTAAACTATATTGGCTAGAGTATTTTGTTATGGCTTTCTGGACACTCCGCTAATCTGTGGTGAAGATGTAAGTAACAGCCAAATTATGACTTTGCACAGGTATCCCAGCCCTGATACCACTCTGCTATTGCGTTCTCTAAACGTATGAGGAAGTTACAGCAAACTGGTCTTATTGTGAAGACAACAATACAGAGACCAGATTTAGTAAGATGCTGTTTAAATAAGGTTCTTACGTTTAGAGCAGCATGAGTTAGGGAAACAATAATAGTGTGGAAAACAGCTGTGGCTGAGCACAATTGTACAAACACTACGTGTACCTTAAGGTAGTACCATATCAGATATACTGAATATAGTGGGGTGTCTTACAAAAGGTGGAAATTACGACAAGTTCCTTTAAATGATAAAAACAAAATTGAAGAGAAAGTGTAATAAAGTACTTCCTAATGGGGTTCTTAGAGGTAGAGCACCATAGGTTTAGAAGCTATTTAGTTCTTCCAAGTTCCTTAAGTGAGGCTGGTCGCTAAGGACTCTCTACATGGATGGCGCAGTTTGAGAAGCCAAGGTTTAGATTGTTCTTAAAATGAGATGTGAGATATCCTTTATGCAGCTTCTCAGTGCCACGTTAGCAGGATTGCGTATTGGTCAAATTTATGTAAACTACAGCAACCAGATAATATTGCTTTGCTTAAGAAACATAGAAGTCTCTTAGCGTATGCACCAAAAGTTCTACAGAAGCTCACTTTCAAGTACAGTAATGCTACACTGCTAAGGGTAGCACTCTAACACATTGGAGAATAAATGTGCACCATTATATATACACATATATATAATTCTTTTACAAATGTCTTTATTCAGAGTGCCATTATGCAACTATTCATTGAATGCATTCAAGAAATCTTGTCTGATGCTCAGACATTTATTTGCAGAAATTGTAAGAAATACCATTTGGGCTAGAAGATATATCACCAAAACTTTACCTAAAACAGTAGTGAATTCCTCTAATGCAATAAGTTTCTCCAAAAACATATCACTACATATTTTGAAAACATTGTACTTATACATTTCTCTACAATTTCATGTATTCCTTTTTGAGTTGTAGTAACTCATTAATTTTCCAAATTAATATTTTCCATTTTATTACTGCCTTGTCTAATTATTTTGCCAAAGAAAGGGGGAATCTCCACCTTTCTTCCCACTATCTAAATAATGATTTAGTATTTGTTTTTCCTTTTGTTGTTATTGATAATTATTTTCCCATTTTAATATATCTATTAAATTAGTATACTTTAATGCAGATTCATACCACCACATTACAACTTTATACCTTCTTTTTTTCTTTCTTTTACATCAGTGTTTCTAAAAAAAAAATAATAAAAAAAATAAATATTATATATATATATATATATATATATATATATATATATATATGCATATTTATATATACATATAGATATCAACTTTTACAGCACGGATAGTCACCTGGTGGTATGAACACTGACTGTAGGTGGAAAAAAGGAGATGGATGCCTGGTTTATATTGTCACTTTTATTTTTTCTACTTGTGTCCAGCTATCATAAAAAGGTATCATTGAACAATGCTGCATACAGAAATCCATACTTTCCTTTTTTCCATGCATTAGTAATAATAATATACCAGTTCAGCTTTTTGAGTCCTTTACCTTCCTTAATAAACTGATTATTTCTTTGTAAATCAAAAAAGAGCCCTTTATGGTATTTAATATTCCATTCCATTGCAGAATATTATAAGTTAATTAAAGAACTAGAATAACTAAAGAACTAGAACAGAAAAAGAATCAATTTTTATAAATACATTTCTTCTTTTGTATGTATGCCCTCATGCTAGGGCCCAGTATTAATTGACCAAGCTTTACAATTCCATGAATGATATTAACATCTTTATCTTTATTTCCTGTGACTTTTCTAAAATGATGACTTAAGTCTCCAACCAAAATAATTGACATATTAACATTAACAAAAACTATGAAAAGTTTGAATAACTCCTCTCTATTTTTTATATTAGTAAAGGCATATACTACTATCAGTTGAACTACTCCTTTTCTGGTTAAAATATATGCTAATAATCTCCCTGGAAAACCAATTATCACATCAAGTATTTTTATCTCTTGTTACTACTGCACATCTGTCCCAAAACTCCAAATAACTTCAGCATTTCATGATATTTTCCAGTCAAACAAGCAGCCTATTAAATGTCTGATTTCTCATTCATACATTTTCTGAATTCACAACTTGTGAATTACAGACTCTTGACAGATCTGAGAACATCAAGTAGTTTCTGACATAAAAATATAGATGTTAATTGGAGGGAGGCTGGCATAGTGGTTAGGTTGTTTACCTTACAGACACGGTACAGGCTTTGATCCTCACATAAGGTAATTGTCTAGGTTTAAAATGGCCCACAAGGGGAGTTAGTTTAGTACTAATCTATGAACCTATGAACCTATAATCTAATTGTACCTACTGTTCCTGGTCAGAATTATTATTTCAAAGAACTTGATGTAATAATTCACATATATGAGACTCATGGCTTCTCAGAAATGGAAAAAAAGGATAATACCTCCTCTGCTTCATGGATAATCTGGTACTTTATATGCATACAAAGTATAGCTTGCTTTGGATTGCTGTTATTGTATGTATTGCATATGACACAGCTATGTGCAACTTGTCCTATATAAGTTTACACTCCAGAGACGCACATTACATCCCTTGCTCTGTGGTGAACTCATATTGATCCTCTGTCTTCTCAGCTGATTGAGAACCATTTTCTCACCTTCAGCATCAAGTTCAGAGCATAACCTATTTCTTCCATGAAAGAAAAATAATACTGAATCGGATTAGTTCCATTCTGCTGATTTTGTTCAGACCAACCTTTCATTCTAAAATCTTTCCCTAACTGCATTTCTAAGTCAAACAATCCTGAATCCAAAAAACTCAACCACAGGTTGGATATTGAACCATAAAACAATCTTCAATTTACAATGGCTTTTAATGAAGAAAACAAAAAAATCACTTTATACTAAATTTATTCACTTAATCAGTAAGCACCTTTGTCTTAGTGCTTGCATTGTCAGACCCATGACCTCTGTGTGGCTAACATGTTCCTGGATTGCATTTGCACATACCGCTCTGGAAGGATCTTTCGAGCATGAGCCATATGGCTTGCTCTTGGGCCTTTAATGAATTCCCAGGTATATCATTTAATTATTTGTAGCAACTATAACTATACTGAAAAAAATCAGCTATCATGTTGTTGCACTTATTCCCACTGTTCTTGTATAATAAAGGTAGCTACTTACATAATATACTTCAAGGTGTCAAAATTTAATGTACCACTTACAGTCTTCTGAGGATGATCTTACTACCACCTGATAGACCATCAATATGCATTAAATCAATTAAAATCCTGTTAAAAATGTTTTTATATAAGGGGCTGTGCCTCTCCCGATGTAGGTCTCAGTCCCCACACCCTCACTCAATAAATATACTGTCTCAAAGGTTGCAGCAATTCAGAGGAAAGGGAAAATATATTTTTCTTCTTTATGAGATGGAATGACCCCATAGTTAGTATATATTAAAACTGGGATTGTGGAGGGAGGAACTGCTTTATCAGGAGTTTTGTGGAAGTTCAGCCTCCGCCCCTGCAAAAATGTTTTCATGCAATAACTTGCAATTGATGTATTGCAGCAGTATACTGAGGGAATGGGACAGTGAGGTCAACATGTAGGGCTTTGATAAACTAAGCATCAATCACATCAAGTAAACCATTTCATAAAGTGTCAGTCATATTAAAATACATTAGTTAAAATAATTATACACATAAATAATACTTTTAAATTATATCCCATATTGAATGTATCAATGGATTAGCAAATAACATTGCAAGTATACCCATTCTAATAAAGTTACAGGCTAAAAATAGCTTCATAATATACAGCTCACACTAATCTGATGAAGCGTTAGCCTGTTTTCTAATACTTCTGAAGTGTCTTACTGTGTGCAAATGCACTCTAATACCATGCAAATGTCATTTAATTGCTTTTTTGAAGAACTTATTTTATTTAAAGACTAGGAACAGTAGCAACAACTGCCAAAAAGGAAATTACTATCATTTTGAAAAAAAAAAACAATTCTGACACATAATTTGAAACAAATCAAAAACCTCCAAGAGGCATTATGCTAATAAATAGCTTATTAGGAGTCATATTTTATTCATACTCTCTATCTCACTTACAGATGTTAACCAAATCTTTGATAACCTATCTAACCAAACTTGATACTTGACATTATGAAATAGTCTATTGTTCCATGTACATAAAACATGAATACATTTTGCAATAAGCTGTTTCCCCCCTTGTCTTACACTGTGAAGTAATGACCGATTACATCAGATTGGATGCTCACAAGGTCAAGATCTACATGTACTTCTTCATACTGAAGAATGAATTGCTGTAAGAGCTCAGTCAAATATCAATCCCTGTGAAATCTGCCTGTGACATACCCAACACAAGCCGTATACCCCACTTTATACCTGACACAAATTGTCATTGGGGTCCACTAACCTGATGGTAGAACAAAAAGATCTTTTCCTTATAACAAGCAGAAGGATTCATTAGACATTAACAGTCACAATGTGCAAAATTTGTTTAATTTCTCAGAAGTCCAAGAATAGCCTCCCATGTACTGACTGAGGCCTTAAGTTGGGATTGCCAGTCTCCCAGAGGAATGCAATCCAGTCTGCTGACATCAGCTGATCTATTTCTGTCTGTCTTAACTAACCTACTACACAGTTCAAAAAGAGACTGCATTGAAATTAGTTTTCTATTGTCAAGCTTGGCATTGGTTATATTATAGCACAGGTGTCCATTTTGCCATTTTTTTCTGAAAGTCATGATTCTTCTCAAAAGTCAAAAGAAGGCAGCAACTTTTTACCAACAGTCCTAACGTATAGCTGCATGAAGGTGGCAACATCTTATACCACCCAATCTCTTCACTTCACCAGACATCTATCCAGTTTCATCTGTGAATTACTACAAATGGGGACCCCTCTGCCATGCTATAAAGACACAAAAAGCTATCTACCCAACTATTTTAAGTGATTATGTGGAATTGTGATCACATATTATTGTGAAAAACTACCTGGAAATTCCTTCTCATATCTTCAATATAGCTCAGTCCTATACCAATCAAAGATACAGATCTACACCTTTGTCCATAGGGAAGGTTCAAGAGATGACACAGCAAATGCTGATGCATTCTACCTGTGCTCTATACATTCATATTCTTTTAACTTCTGTGGAGCAATCAAAATTTGCTTGGGAACCCTACATAATCTATTTTCTCAATGAAACTTCTGGATCAATTTAACGATCTTGGTCATGCAGAGTGTACTCTGTAGTCAGAATAGGTCGCAAAACACAAAGGACCATGGGTAAGAAAAGCATGTTTAGGACTGCAAAATGACCTAGTAACAAAATCCTCCTCTTTGGTCATATATACACACATACATACAACTTCTTTCATAAGGAATAAAGGATTCAGCTCTAAAGTCCATCCAATGATGAGTTTAGCTGCAACACAACACTCACACGCCTGGGGTTAAACAGCACCATATAAGCCAAATATCCTTCTATCTTCATGCAAAGACCTTAGCTGCTTTGTTAATTGGGTACACCTCTGCTTTTAAGCCAATAGTTGGAGTCCTAACTATTCTGCAAAATGATTAGTCATTCATTTATATCTATCTAAACCCTGCTATAGCTCACTTGTTAAAATAAGACAGTTATCAGCAAAAAATATAGTTTAACCACATCATCCCAGCAGTACAACACAGATGCATTATCACAGAGTACTGCAACTCTATAACCAGCAAAAACAATGCTGGGGACAGAGCGCATCACTACTTTATTCCTCAGAGCAGTTCAACATTATCTGACAAAAACTCATTGGTTAAAACTCTATCTACATGAGTGGCATAAAGAGTCTGCATTTCTCTAACCATTTCTGAAAGGAAACCTACTTTGAAATCTTCCACAAATACTCCCAATAGATAGTGTCAAAATCTTTTTCATAGTTTACAAAAAACACAACTGTTTGATTCAGCTCCACTTTTTTAATCTTTCCAAATCTTTTGCGTTTCTAATACCATGACTGGAATGGACCACATTCCTAAGTCAAAGTACAATTAAAGTTCATGAAATTAATATTGTTTTGATCTTTGATGTCAGCCAGAAGTTCTTTTTGCAGAACCTGCAATGTGCCCAGTAATGACTTCTTCTGCAATTCATATGCCGTTACATTTATGGGTAATATACCTAAATGCGACTGTAGATTCTTTTTTACAAGACCATTGTTCCTACCACTATTGGGACTGTCTGGGTATCTTTCTTCCACATTGCTCTCATTTCTGCCTGCAAATCCTGATATTTTATAACTTTGTGTCTTTCTGTATGCAAGACTGTAGTTACTGGGTGTGGCGATTCCAATGATCAATGCTACTGTTGTCTTTTTTTCATGGACCACTATATCCAGTTTTCTAGCATCTATCTTTTGAACTGTCAGTAATACGTAATGCCTTGTAATGTAGACTTCATCATTTTCTATTATGCTCTGTGGCTCATGTTTCCAATGTTTCTCAGCCACTTCAATACCATAATGTTTGCACAATCCCCAGTGCAACAATCTTGCCACATTATTATGCCTTTCAGTATACAGTCTTTCTGCCATTAGTATGTCACAACCAGCAATGAGGTGTGCAATTGTTTCCAGTTCTGTTTTACAAAACCTACATTTGTCTGTTTCTCCCACATGCTCAATGTACTTTGTAAACCAACGTGTATGCAGCCCACTATCTTGGGCCACTAATATTAACCTTTCATTTCTTGGTTTAAATTCACCTCTCCTTAACCATTCATGCATTCATTCCTGATCTACACAAGGTTCTTCCAGAAGTTGTCTATACTTGCAACTCTATTTATGCATTTTCCACATTGCTTGCCTTCTCATCTAGTCCTTCACCTTATACTCTTTCTTTTGTTTTTTTTTTGGCACATTCAATCCACCTGTTAGGTCTGCATAATTGAAATTAAGGCTGAATATGATTGACACTGCTTTTGACCTGCATGAACTCCTTCTATTCAGCTGATGTTAACCTTGGTTGGATGTATTTTCTTCAGTTTGTTGGGTAAGATCCTTATATATTTTTATTTTCAAGTTTAACAGAAAAAATGAATTATAAATGTTAGCCTGGCAACATTCTTTTCTGACTTTAGCAGAACACCTTAAATAATGTAGCGAGGTCCTACACTTTTTAAAATCCTTCAATAAAGCCAGGATATCTCACTTCAAGAGAAATAAAACTTGCCACTAAAACCATCTTGGTGCAGTGCTTTCCCTTTTGGGGATTCCCTTCTGGCTCTTTCTACTTCAGTTTCCTAAAATCTTTATTCTTTATTCACTATACTGTATTCTCTATCTAGATGATACAAGGAATTTAGGAAGTCACACTTTGATGCCATTCCATAATGGTTTGCATCCTTTTGCACATAAATCTTTATATGAAAGTAGAAAAAACTTTCTTAATGTCAGCACCTTAAGTGACCCTATTTTTTGCCTAACTGAATTGATGTTATATGCATTTGGTGCTTTAGTTATTTAATCTTCTGGCCAATACTGTCCCAGTCTATTGCCTAAAACCCAACTATGAGTTTGTGCCCTCTTTTAAAAAAAAGGTTGGATACCACCACTTTGCCACACCCCATTTTTTGTAAGCATTTAATATGTGATATTGGTGATGTACTTCCAATGTGATGATTCCACAAGCTACACTGCTGTAGGAATTGGTACTGTTTGGGTTAATACTATTGTCTGTATTTGTCTACTTGCTAATGCATCAATATTTGGCAACCATGCAACGATGTCCCTCTTGAGGAACATACAATTCATCTCTTCCTTCTCCTACTAGCTTCTTGTATTACATGGTAGCAAGGCTTGTTTAACTCCCACTTTGCTGTTTATTCACAGTTTAAAGATATCAGAGCTGTTGGACATGCTACACCTAAAGAAATCCCAATCCCTTCGAGCTACATGCTCTAGGGAACTAAACCTTGTCACCACAATAAACAGGACATGCTGGAAGGATAGATTCCTGTCCCAGAGACATCCCATACTCTGGAACAGGCTACCCATCTATATCAAGCAAAGTTCTTCATTAGCACTCTTCAAGAAAAATCTTGATGAGTGCTTGGGAAATAGGAAATACACCCTGGGGATCACTTCTGTGTCTCTGCTTGAAAGTGGCACAGGAAAATAACTTTCTTGGGTGGCGTAAGCCAGGGAACCTTGTTTGGTAGGCTTGCATAGGCCCTTGGGCCGATAGCCTAGTACCTACCTATAAACCTATGAACCTATTACCTCTTTGGGTGGTGGAGTTATTTTTATAAGCACCTTATGCTTTATTCATATTTGGCCTTTTTGAAAGGTTATTCTCTTCCCTCCACATTGCATTTTTTTGTAACTGTGTGAATTGATAGTGTTGAGACATTGTGTATTCTACAGGACTTCCCTGAATCCCCCTCCTGTAGAATTGTTAACATTCTAAATTTTTTCTACTTAACAGCATAGGGTTCAGATGAATTTAAGCTTTAACCTTCTTATGATATCCAGTGTTAAACGAGTCCTATTTGTTAAATAGAAGGCTGTATAAATTTAAGGACTGGTCACTTTTAAAGCTGGCTTCATTCAGTTGGCATATGTTTCATTCTCAGCTATCATGATATATCAAAAGTTACATGTCATCTGACATAATTGAAAATAAGGTGTTTCATCTTTCATTTAAATAATAGTTCAGCTGCAGCTGCCTGGTAAACTCTCTCATCTGGGTAATTGTCTAAGGACTTAAAACTGTGAATCCACAAATCTGATTTGTTCCTGACTGCAAGCAAAATCACCAAGAAGCCCGAAGAACTGCAAAGTACCATGTTTCAGCATATCACAGGGTAAGAAACCCTGAAAGTATAGAATACAATTGAGTTTTAGGTGTGAGAAAATAGAGAGTATTGTAGTGGTGAGGTAAAAGCTTCACTTCCTTTGAGGTAAGAAAAAATGGATGTTCATTTATCAATTATTTTTTACAAGGGCAGAAAGGTCCCACAGTTTAGGTATGTTATTATTACTGAATTAAATAACTGAGCTAAACCCTGAATTTGATGAGCTACTTGATTCATTTATGTGAGAAAGAACGTATGACATAAGAAACTATTAGACAAGGATGATAATACTCACGGTCAGATTTAGTATTAAATAAACAAATTGATGCATACAGAATGAGACAAATTATATCCTCACAATTAAAAGGACTAAGTGAGAAAATTTATGAGTGTAGCAAGTCTTGTGAGATAGAAAAACTGAAGGCAAGTAAAACAGAGTAAAATGTGAGTTGTAAAGTATTTCTCAAATGTAAGAAGTACATCAAATATGGTGAAGAGAAAGCCTTATGAAGCAGGTATAGCAAAGAGTATTATAAAAAGAAATGCCCTGCTGCTATTCAAGTCTTTAGAATACATGGCAAGCATAGTCATTTGGTAAAGTCTGCAAATGAAAGACATTAGTCTGCAGTGAAAAAGATTGCATGTTTTTGAACCATATTATAAAAATGATTTATTTGTGGGCATGGTTTGTTCTGAGAATGCGTACAGTGTGTATAGTGTGTATAGTGTACACTATCAAAGTACAGACAAGCCATATGCAGAAACTAAACTGGAAACCTGTAATGGGAAGAAATCTCAAAGTTAATATCCATATGTTATCTGTTTTTGTATTTATTACTTCTCCATTGCTAAAATGTCACAGTTCTAGTTTGAATCCACTCCCATGTCACAGAGATAATTAGAGATATATATCTTGGCACTGCAGAATTATATTTATTGAAAAAGTTTTTGCATGATAAAATGCAAAGCAGAGTGACACAACTCCAGCCAGATTTGCATCATAATGGTAAATGTTACTTTGTAAAATTATTTAAAAACAGAGTCACAAACAGGCATAAACAGACACACACACACACACACACACACACACACACACACACACACACACACACACACACACACACGCACACGCACACACACACACACACACACACACACACATGCAAATGCTTTGACTATACTATGCAGGTACCCCTCACCAGGCTGGATAAGGAGAAGGTCACAGTTACTTGTTTGAATCTGCCATATCACCCATGCACTCAGGTCTCTCAACAACAGGTACTGTTAGGACTCTGTCATAGTCCACGTTGGTGTGAAGACTTGAGATGTACCTCCCTGGACTATATGAAGAAAGACATGATTGATCTCACTGAATATGTGTCCAAGGCAGGTATGCTCCTAGCCTTAAGCAGCATTCTACTGTCACCCACAATGATGCCTCAATACAAACAGAAAATGATTGACTTTAACAATTGGCTTAGTTTCTGGTGTGATTCCACGGGGATCCAGTATGTGACAGCCTGGGAAGACATGACTGACAAACAAAGATGCTTTGCCAGAGATGGCCTGCATCTGTCTCCCTTGGGTTTACGGCTCCTGGGAAAGGATCTTGCCTCTCCCATAATGCTTTTTTTAGGCAATGTCATGAGGTCAAAACTACCAACATGAAAATGTCATCAAGATGCAAATTAAAGGTCATGCTGCTAAATGCTATGAGTCTAAACATGAAACTGCACTCATTGCAAACATTCTTAATCCTGGAAGATGCTGACATTTGTGCAGTCACAGAAACCTTATTCAAAGCTGCAGAGAGCACCCCAGCCATATTAGTTTACTCATCCTCTCAGACATTCAGACCCCAAATTGTGGGCAGCAAAGCAAAACGAGGTGGAGTTGCAATATATATAAAAGACATATACACCTCCAGGCTGTTCAAACAGCATGAAGCACAAGAGACACTCCAGGTGCAGTTAACCATTGAAAAGATCCCTATTCAAATTATAGCTAGCTACAGACCCCCAACTTTGACTCAAGATGCCCACTCCACCTATTTGGACCTCTTTGAATGTATCAAGATTCAACCCTTTACCTTGATCCTGGGTAACTTTAACTAACTAACCATAGACTGGAAGAACTACTACTCATGCCAAAACACAAATGTGCAGAGATTCCTTAATTTTGTCAATGCAAATGCCTTGGACTAGCTGGATGACACCCCACAAGAAGTGAAAATATCTTAGACTTTGTAATAACCAACACGAGTAACCACTGCAGCATCCCTACAGTCTCATCTTCCCTGGTAAGATGCAGACCTCTCAACCTGGAAACATCAAAAATCTGGACAAAGCCCCATGAAAAATAGGTGCAAATATGTACACTGGTTAACATAAAATTTGCATACATAATTATGTAACCATGCCCACTCCCATGGAATTGTGGGGTACCAACTTTCAAATGCAAACTGAAAAACAGACAACCAAAATATGGCCCCAAACCCTGTAGTAAATGGTGACTATTTTTTAAATGTGTAGCAATGATGATCACTAGGAAGGGAGAAGATGAATCTTAGGATTTTGTTTTTGGTGACTTGCAGTATGTGGGTTTTGTGGTAAAAGTAGGGCATTTAATGGTAGGCAATATTCTAATCTTAACAAAAGAATATTATAGTTTGCTAGAACCTCCAAAAGTCATTCTCCATGGCCTGCTGATCAGTGGCATAGCTAGAGTTTGGGCTGTCTTTGAGTTTGCTGCTCTTCCCCCTCACAAAATCATGGTTGAATAGGGTCCTCCATACACAGCCCTCCCCCCTGCAGCCATTCTAATGTCCCATTACTTTTCTATTTCACCTCATTTACCATAAACACTGCAATGTGCATATTGTTTTACTTCTACAATGATTTGGATTTCATTTAAAACTTTTATTTTATATTTTATAGCACAAACACTAATAGACATCTGCTAAATAAAGCAACACAGTCTCACAATGAAAATAGACTTAACATTAAAACTTTTCTGCCCTTGAAAGTAAACACGCTTTCATTGAAACAACAATGAAATTCACATTAAAAGAAAATGCATCTGGTCAATGGCGGATAAAGATTACCTTTGGGCTATTTTCAAATCATAGGCCCCTTGCACACGAAACATATACATGTTCTTTGATACACCTTCCTGATTGTATTAAATTATATTCTTTGTATAATACAGCACACTTGTTAGGGCGTGTTTTAAATTTATTGTTAATCCAAAAGTAAGGCAAGTACTACCATGCTATGTATGAAGCAACTTCACTTTATTAAAACGATAAAAGCAGTATCGTAAGCGCTTTTGGGTAAATCCCTTCATCAGATGATAAAACATTAGTAAAAACATAGTATGTAATATAGTACAACACAGCCAATGAAAATCAATAGTTTAACCTCCTTTTTGCTAGAGCTGGTTTTAAAGGGACAACATCATTTAATCTTGGGGCTTTATTAGCTCCCAATCTAAGAATCCATTGCATCTCTTTGTATTCAGTTTCATTATACACATCACCCATTATTTGACTTTTATTTTTAACACATATAACCATAAAGGCAAATACATGATCACTATACAATTCTATATGCTTGTACAGTGCATTGTGTTCTTTTCTTAACCTTATATCTGATAGATGATTAAAAATTCTATCTTTAAGTCTATAATTTGTTTTTCCTACATGATATGCAATTCACTGTTGACAATTTGCAATATAGACAACATTGTGTGTATTACAGTCAGCATCATATTCAAAAAGTACTTCTTGTTGATCCTGGGGTGTATAAAACAGTTACCTTGTGAAATGTGCTTACAGGCTTTACGATGTAGGCATGGATAAGTTCCCTTCTTCTTAATGCCTGGATTTTTAAAATGCATAGGTTCTTGACATAAAATATCTTTCAAATTTTCAAAGTAGCAAATTAGGCTTAATGCCACACCCCCCAGGTTTGAATGACAGTATTGCTATTCTTCCAATTTTAAAGGAAAAAGCATGAGTTGTTTAGGGTACCTTCAAACATATCCTTTGAGTAAAAAGAACTTAAATTATATATTGTAATATATTTTTGCTTAAATCATTGTTTTTAACTCAGGTTGTGTGCCTTTAAATATTTGCAGGTATCATTTGATGATGTCACTTTATTCTATCTTGTTTAGATTGGCCAGTTTTTAGGATGGCTCATTATTTAAAATTAGAATTTTAATCCCATTGTACTCTGACGAAGCCATATGTTATGGTGCAAGCGCTTAGTTTTTGGGACGCATTGTCTGTTTTATTACTATCATTGTGCCATTAAATTGTTTATCGTCTGTGTTTGGTTACCTTTTATTTTTTCATTATCTTTCAAATTTTTTATTTCTTTTAAAAATAAATCTAGGTTGTATCCCTACAACTCTAGTTATATTCTCATCTGTTAAAAGAATTCTCCAGTTGTCTCTAATTATATGACATACACCACCTATATCATTACTGTATGTTAAACTTATTTTCAAACCTTCATTAGCTTTTTGAACCTGTGCATCTACCTTATTAGACCATTTTTACCTCCATGTAACCATGGTTTTGCACTTTGTTTTCTATAGAGACTGCTGTTGTCCATTTCCTTTTTTAGTAGATTTTTGCTATAACCTCATGCTTGAAAATTATTTTTTAGAGAGTCCAATTCCTGCATAAAGGAATTTTCATTCATACAAAGTCTGGATATTCTACAGACTTGTCCCTTGACTATGTGTTGGAATACATGTCTAGGGTGCATGCTATCAAATCTAAGCATGCTGTTGGTCCAGCAAGGCTTCCTATATAGTGAGGTCTCTACCTCCCCATTTTATTTCTTAGTAATACTAACATCCAAGTATTCAGTAGCTGAACTGGAATAATTCACTGAGAATCTGAAGAAGCTGGTAGTAGACTCTAGATATTTAACAAAGGATGTTAATTCTGATGTCCCCACAAAAAGAAACAACTGTCCACAAATCTATTATAAAAGAAAAGTTTGTCTTTCCGATCATGTGCTGCCTCAAATATCACCATATCTTCCCAGTATGCCAGGACTAGGTTAGCATATGTGTTTGCACAAGGTGTACCCATAGTTATATCTTGTCTCTGGCAATAATACTTTGACAAAGGAAAAACATTGTTTTCTAGTACTAGCCTTAATAAGGAACATAACTGTATATTTTCATCTATATGTATATTCACCTTTTTGTTCAATATTTATTCTATGGCAGTAATACTTTATTGATTTTCTATGACAGTGAACAAATTCTTTACATATAGGGTAACAAACATGTAGGAAATGTCACTGTTCTCTTGTAAATAAACACCCAATGATTCCAGAAATGTAGCAGCATCTTTCAAAATTCTGGGGAAGGTTTGTAACATTGGTCTGAGAGTACATTCTAACCAGATAGAAATATTTTCTGTTACCCAACTCCGACCCGATACTATAGGTCTCATGGGTGGTGTGTTGAGATCCTTATGAATTTTTGGTAAGGCTTTAAAAACTGTGATAGTGGGATGTTACATATATAAAATGTCAGCAGGTCATGGTCTATCAAACCAGTTTTTCCCATGTTAAATAAAGATTTGTGCACTTTTTGTATGTAAGAATTCACCATTAGTGGTAACAGCTGAAGAAAAGTCAGTCTGTCAGCTAGTAACGGATCTACATGTATGTTATAAAACTCTTTGCTACGTACAACAACAGCACCTCCCTTATCAGCAGATTTTATAACTATGTTGGTATTATTCTTTAGCTCTTGCAGTGCATTTCTATGTGGATGGTCTAAGCTGAAATACATAGATCTATGTGTATTCTGTAGATACTGTTCAATTTCACGTTCACATGATTTAACAAACAACAGTGTAGGATTTAAAATAGGTGAAAAGGTGCTAGGTTGCTTCAATACATGAGGTGTTTGAACACTGTTAGTATCATTAAACTTTTACTTCAACATTACATTCCATGCAAAGTATAGCAGCTCAGGTATTAGAGAACAAAAATCTGTCCCTGTACTTGGTACAAAATTTAAACCCTTGCTTAACATTGATAGTTGTAATTCAGAAAGAGAAATACCTGAAATATTATGAACATTGCAAATGTTGCATACATTATCAACAGTCAATTGGAGGTCCGTCGTCTCTTGTAGTCCTTGTCCATCTGATATGAAAAGCTCTTCTTCGGAGAATTCTTCTTCTTCGCCGGTGCTGGTAATGTGAAAAAAGAAGAAGAGGGAGAGAAGGTAGCAGGTGTAACAACAGATGCAGCCGTCTTGGCACTTTGTTTTGGATTGGCTCCTATTGTGGAAAAGTCCAGCCTGTCGCTTCGAGACTCATCCATTTGGCCAGCTGTTGTGCACAAATTAATGTCCACAAATGTTTCTCCTTCAGTCACTGTCTCAGTGACATTAGTAGATGCTGTTTCATTATTTTCTGTACTAAACAAGACAGGCCCCTGTGAATGAATAGTGTTAGACTGCTTCAAGTTTACAAAGTCTGAGCGTTCTTTTTCATGCTGTTGATTAGGTGCAGGTGTGGCTGATACATCATTTGAAGCATTCCATGCTCTTTCTTGAGGGTGAGGCCAAAGATGTTACCTGATGAAAAATCACAATAATCGCATTGTAGGTTCTTTAACTTAACTTGTTGAAGCTTTAAATCATAGTTAGCAGTCCATAAGTCTATTTTTATGGTATTCAGTTTTATAGTCTCTTTCCAGCTGAATACATAGGTCTTCAGCTTTGTTTAAAAGTGCATTCTCTTCAGGTTGAAAAAAGGAAATAAGTAAATTCATATATGATTTACTAGTTTGTAAGTTAATATGCTGCCAGTGTGCCAGCAACTCAGGATAGCATTCCCCTTGTGCTGGCATGCATAACACACGTAAGCCTCTTGGCACAATATTGTTCTTAAGACAAGCTTCAAAATAAAATCTGTGCCATTGTAGGCATTTAAATTTCATTAATGTATCTTGCAAAGATGTCAGTGACATGGTGAATTCAGTCTCACCTTTTTGCCTCTCTTGTGTAGCATCAGAGAGAAGAGTGGAAGTCTCAGTGTCCATGTCCAACAGCAGATTTTGTAGCAAAAAAGATTTACTAGTCATGGTTTTAAGATACTTGTGTGGTACATAGCCAAGTTCAACATCCTCAGTCTGCTGGTCAGTCATGGGTGTCTGGAGTCCAATAAAACAACAGTAAAGTGAAGAACAAAAAGTAAAGGACTCCTTCACTGACAGTACTGCCAAAAAATCCAAATAGTAAATCCAAAAGTAAGGCAAGTATAACCACACTGTATATGAAGCAACTTCACTAATAAACAATAAAAGCAGTATCATAAGCGCTTTCGGGTAAATCCCTTCATCACATGATAAAACACTAGTAAAAACATGGTATCTAATATAGTACAACACAGCCAATGAAAATCAATAGTTTACCCGTTTTTTTTGCTAGAGCTGGTTTTAAAGGGACAACATCATTTAATCCTGCGGCTTTGTCAGCTCCCAGCCTAAGAATCCATTGCATCTCTTTGTATCCAGTTTCATTATTCAAGTCACCCATTTTTTGACTTCTGTTTACAACACATATAACCATAAAGGCAAATACATGATCACTATGCAATTCTATATGCTTGTACAGTGCATTATGTTCTTTTCTTAGAATTTTTAAGCATCTGTCAAATATAAGGTTATCTTTAAGTCTACAATTTGTTTTTCCTACATAATATGCAGTACACTGTTGACAATTTGCAACTCGGGATAGCGTTCCCCTTGTGCTGGCATGCATAAAACATGTAAATCTCTTGGCACAATATTGTTCTTAAGACAAGCTTCAAAATAAAATCTGTGCCATTGTAGGCATTTAAATTTCATTAATGTATCTTGCAAAGATGTCAGTGACATGGTGAATTCAGTCTCACCTCTTTGCCTCTCTTGTGTAGCATCAGAGAGAAGAGTGGAAGTCCCAATGTCCATGTCCAACAGCAGATTTTGTAGCAAAAAAGATTTACTAGTCATGGTTTTGAGACCTGTGTGGTACATAGCCAAGTTCAACATCCTCAGTCTGCTGGTATGTATGCATTTTAAAAATTCAGGCATTACGAAGAAGGGGAACTTAATGGTGTTGCTGCGGTAGCATTGTCGCCTCACAGTTAGACGTTGCCCATTCGATTCTCAGTTAGAGTGTCTTGTGTGTGGTGACATGAGTGAATTGGCGTTCCTTCGTTGAAGGTTGTGCATTAGGCCCGGCAAGCTAGCATGTCAAAATCTACTGCCAATCATTAGCGGACCGGAGTTCCGCTGTGGCGACCCCTAACCGGGAAAAGCCAAAAAAAACAAACAAACAAGAAGAAGGGAACTTATCCATGCCTACATTGTAAATCCTGTAAGCACATTTCACAAGGTAACTGTTTTATACACCCCAGGATCAACAAGAAGTACTTTTTTAATATGTATGCTGACTGCAATACGCAAAATGTTGTCTATATTGCAAATTGTCAACACAGTACTGCATATTATGTAGGAAAAACAAATTGTGGACTTAAAGATAGAATTTTTAAGCATCTATCAGATATAAGGTTAAGAAAAGAACACAATGCACTGTACAAGCATATTGAATTGCATAGTGATCATGCATTTGCCTTTATGGTTATATGTGTTGTAAACATAAGTCAAAGAATGGGTGACTTGTATAATGAAACTGAATACAAAGAGATGCAATGAATTCTTAGACTGGGAGCTGACAAAGCCGCAGGATTAAATGATATTGTCCCTTTAAAACCAGCTCTAACAAAAAGGAGGGTAAATTATTGATTTTCATTGGCTTTCATTGTACTATATTACATACTATGTTTTTACTAGTGTTTTATCATCTGATGAAGGGATTTTCCCTAAAGCGCTTACGATACTGCTTTTATTGTTTTAATAAAGTGAAGTTGCTTCATACACAGCGTGGTAGTACTTGCCTTACTTTTGGATTTACTATTTGGATTTTTTTGGCAGTACTTTTAGTGGAGGAGTCCTTTACTTTTTGTTCTTTAAATTTATTGTTTTGAACATTTTTCCAGTAAGCAATGAAACAAAATGCATGAACCAATAATGACAAATCTGCCCAATTCAGAACATTTCCATCATAAAAATCTACTCAGACTTCTACAATCCACCAGTATCAGTAAATATGCATGATCTCTGTATAAGTAAAAGTCATCTAAATTCCACATTAAAGAGATCTGTAACTAATGAAGAGGTTGCTGTTAGCAAACAACTTTACATTTCATTGTTTCATCTACAAATAAAGTGCCTGTTTCCCTTAAGGAATAAATGCCTGTTACATTAAAAAAATAATAAGCTAATAATATTACAATAGCAAATGGATGGCAAACTGATAATAGGTTCATAGTTACTAGGTATATCTGCCAAAAAGGACATTCTCAGGACTGCAGCATCCACCCCCTTTAAAAGTATGACACAGTACAACAATCCGTCTGCATACTGTGGGAATAGAACCCACAACCTTCTACATCAAACACAAACATTCTAGCTGTTGTGGTACTAGCAACACAGACAAACTTGGCATAAGCAGTACTAAACTTCTCTCCTGCTGAAGAACTATGCAGCACAAGAAATCTGGAAAAAGCCAACATTTATTGGTGGTGGTGGGGGGGGGGCGCAGGGACACAGTTTAAACATTGCTTGTGTAATTTTAGAAAAGTTGTTAGAATAAAATGATTTGTGTTACCAATGTGTGTTTCTTGAAAGATAGGAAGACTGAAACTTAAATGGCTATTATTATTTAATGAATACAGTTCTCAATAATTTGCTAAAAAAGCACACATTTTAAGAGGAACAGACCAAAGAGTTGAACACAAGTGGTGGTGTGGTTAGGCAATTTAGGTTCTTGCTCCTTGTACATAAAGGACAGAGTTTGAGCCTGAGTAACACTAACCACCAGGTATATTGAACTGGGGCATTACACACACACACACACACACACACACACACACACACACACACACACACACACACACACACACACACACACACACACACACACACAAATACTGAACTAATTTGAGGGAAAGCAATATGACAGTTGATAAATGCACAACAAAAAGTTTGGCCAGATAAATAACGGACTTTTGCACACAGTTAATACAACTGTTGATTCATAGGAGCAGAAGATAAAATGATTGATAAATGCAAAACAATGGTTGATTAGCAGCCAAGCATATTACAAATAAATTAGAGCGGAAAGCATATTACAAATAGGTTGATTCGCACCTACCCACCAAGTACAACGGTTGACAAATGCACAACAAAGGTTCAGCTAGTAGATAAATAATGGACGTTTGCACTCAGTTAATACAATGGTTGATTCATTAGAGCAGCAGATAAAGACAACAGTTGATAAATGCACAACAAAGGTTGATTAGCATCCAATAATAAATGTACAACAAAGTTCTTGTGGCCAGCCAGCGGATAAATAATGTGGAAGATCCAGACAGACTTTTGCACACAGTTAAGCAGATAAATAATGCACAACAATAAAACATTCTAGAGACTTACTAGTACAAAGTTAAAATGTTACAGGCCCGATAGATAACAGCTCTTTTCATACCTGGAGGCTGGGACATGTGAGCGGACTCTGCAAAATTTAAATTATGCTTCCTGCCATAGCTGTTATATTCCCTATTTCCCTCTGAAAGTCTAGTCCAACACAGGCAGTGGGTAATGTCATCATGCACACCCCTGTAGGCTGGTCTTGTGATGACATCAACCAAAAATTTAAAGTGGTAATACAAAAAAAAAAAAAAAAGACCAGGAAATTCAGAAATTAAAGGGGCCATTCGGGAATTCACGGCACCCCAATATTTTGACCTCAAAACTGGTAAGTACTGAGGAATTTGGTGTGGTTGAGAGGTCTGGTAAGATCTGACAACAAAGTGGTCACTTTTGAATTCACCATCTCCCCTGACCCCCCCCCCCCCAGCTCGGGGCAAACAAAAAAACCTCTCCAAAGCTGATGACAACCTCCTGAGGGAAGGTATAAACAGTTTCACAGCCCCCTCCGCCTCCATAGGAACTGGCACATATGTCCAAACCTACACTAAAGTATTATACAAGCATTTATACAGCTGCATGGAATCAGGAGTACCCAACAGGGCAAAATCATCCTCCTCAAAGAAGAGTAAACCTGTCTGGTAGACATCTGCAAAAAAGAAACTCTATAATAAAAGGAAAATAAATTGCTGTCCAGGACCAAGAAGGAGCAGGTGCCTAAATGGAAGCAATCTCTCCTTAGCCTGAACAAGCAAATAAGAGCACTAGTAAAATCCTCCAAAGCAAACTTCGAGTCCAAACTGGCCACGTCTACTAAAGACAATCATAAGGCCTTCTTCACATATGTCTGCAATCTCAAAGGAAGTACTCAAATCTGCTTAGAACTGGTGGTCAAGGACATCACATACACAAATGCTGTCGATATAATCAACCTGCTGGCAGACAGGTTCAGTGAAAACTTCACCCCTCTGTCCCCCCAGTCAGTAAATCAGGAAATCCCCAGCACCTGCCTCCCTCCCCTTATCTCTAGCAAGCAAGTCATCACTGCCCTCTCAAAGGCAAAAATTCAGCCTCCATGGGACCCGATAACATGCATCCTACATGAACGCAGGCAGGAACATGCAGCACCATTAGGCACCCTATTCAACCAAAGCCTCAGTATTGGCTTCATCTCATCCGAGTGAAGGCCAGCCACTGTCATCCCTTTGCACAAAGGTGGAGTGTCCACTGATCCAGGAAATTATAGAGCAATCACCCTAACTAACCTGATTTGGAAGGCCATGGAGCAGGTTATCGTGGACCTCATTAACAAGGACACTGGCAACCTACAAACACTCAATCCCACACAGTATGGTTTCATCAAGGGGAGGTCATGCCTTTTAAATTTATTTGGTTGACTTCTTTGAGACAGTAATCAAAGCCATGGAGGAGGGAGAAGATGGTGCACATCACCTACCTTTACCTGGCCAAAGTCTTTGATAGTATTCTCCACTTGGGTATAATAGATAAACTCTTTCAACTAGGCATCAATCCGTATATTACCAGATGGGAAGCAAATTGGCTCACTGATAGAACCCACTGAGTTAAAATAGAGGAAGCCACCTCAAGCAGTAGACCCATAACAAGAAGTGTACTCCATGGATCAGTCTTGGGGCCTCTGTTGTTTGGGATATATTTTTCTGAGGTGCAGGTCAAAACCACTGGGCTATGGATGACCAAGTTTGCAGATGATTGCAAGCGGGGCGCTGTCATCAGTTCCTCTAGTAATGTGCACATCCTCCAAGAGGGTCTCACCCAAACAAATGACTGGTGCCAGAAACATGGCCTCAAACTGAATGCCAAAAAATGCATCATCATCATCCCCTTGGGGGAGAGTGATGTCCTCACAAATTATCATATTAATAATAAGGTCCTAAGCACACAATTAGTTGTGAGGGACTTGGGCACCCAGGTTGATAGCAAACTGACTTTTGACCACCATATTGCCTCTGTTGTGTGGAAAGCTTTCTACATGGCCCACCTTATTAGTAAGGGTGTCTCATTCAGGGACAAGGTAGTCATAACATCCCTGTATTCTTCCCTTATAAGACCCATTATTGAGTACAATGCCCCTGTCAGCATGTACCTCACAAAGCACAAGCAGCAGCTATTGAGACAACAGAGGTTCCTCACCAGGAGAATCCAGGGCTTCAAACATCTACCCTACACAGATAGGCTAAAGGCCCTCTCCCTTTACTCAGTCTCATACAGACTCCTCAGAGGTGACCTCTGTCTGGCATGCAAAGCAATCTCAGACCCTGCCTTGATGGGACTGCTGCATATTGACAAGTCAAGTTCCACTTGAGTAACCCACACTTGCGACCTCAACCTGGTCTGTGACATCAATAGGACTTGTTGGCAGAACAGATTTGTGACCCAGAGACTCCCCCTTCTGTGGAACAGACTCCCTCTCCACGTCAAACAGAGTACCTCATTAATGCTTTTTAAGTGCAACCTGGATAACTGGATGGGGAACAGAAAATACACCCCTGGTATTCTACATGTCTCCCTGCTGAACAGGGACATCAGGCACTGACTTGTCAGAACATAGGCTAAATTCTTGGCTAGGCTTGTAAGGGCCTCAGGCCAATAGCCTAGTAATTTCCTATAATCCTATGAAATATAGCCATTTCTAAAAGTACAATATATGAAATATTCTTGTGTAAGTAAACAAAGAAATTGCCTACTTTCTCTAAAACTCACAAAAAAGAAAAAAAAAAGTTTGTCAAAAACTCAGAAAAAAAAGCCTGAGCCTGTTAGCTTGTTTGCTAAATGAAACAAAATGTACTTCATTGTGTGCATTATAGGGAAATAACAGAGTTTCTAGGGGTGTGGTGGGGCAACCATCTGCCTTCAGTGCTAAGGGTGTGGCAGGCATCTACTTACAGTGCTGTTTTGGTTCTTGAACACTCTTGGCTGGTCTATTATTTCTTTATAATGCCCAGTCTTATGTAACCTTGTGTGTCATCTAAACATATATTTTCTAAACTGCACCCTGGAATTTTTTTATATGTTGTAAATATAGAAATCTGGCTTTAAGCAAGGCATATTTATCTGTCAGCTTCCTAAGCAGTTGTCCAATGTGACAGTCATCCCTCTGAATGGAAACTTGATGAAGAAACTGAAAGCAAGATGTCTTAATCTTCTGTGTGGTACTAAGGCATACGATTCACTCTAAATCTTTAGTATTGCTTGTAAATTTTTATCCTTCATTTTTTCCCAAATATACTATGTATTGTATTAACATTGTATGTCACAGCTTAGGCAGACTAAATCAGGTGATTTTTTTTTCTGAACTCACTTATAATACCGTGAGACACTGATTTCCTAGTCTGTCTCTGAAACCGTGTGCCTAGGGGTACCTTTAAGTATAAAGAAATGGGGATCTTCAGTGTCTAACCTTTCTATTTCTGTTCCCCTTATTTTCTATTTTATGATAAGCAGTGATTTTCTTTTAAGAATTACTCATTTTTCTTGGAAAGTAGATGGTCAAAGGAAGGATAAAGGTCTCCAGAACTGATCTGGTAGTTGAAAATGTTGAAACTTTGGATGCACTGAATAAAATAGTTTTAAACGACAATGTGCCAAGAACTTGTCCACTAAAAGTTTTGCTTCTGCTTTCAAAGTCTTCCATGCCATTAACTAGGATCTTGATGGTGTCAATGAACAACTGCTAAGTAAGAAACAGACCCATCAACTACTAAAACTGTTTCCTTTCTTGCTGTCATTATCCCACATGCTATGTTCTTTTCACATGGAGAGGAGTCACCATAAACCATTGGCTAACTTACTGTAAACAAGTTATTTAACTTTCTATTTCTTGGAACTGATACTACAGAATAGAGGAATTACATATCACAGAAACAATACTGTTGTTATGCATGTATTTCATCAACGATCAAAATAACATCTGGTGTTACGTTTGTAGCATACACATACTGTCTGCAGTACTGAATGAGCAAACACATCATTTTTTTCTTTTTTCTTTACTTATTACAGCGGAATGCTAACCCACAGTGTAGTGAGCTCATCTGTTTTCTGGCCAGTAGTCCTGTATCTGCATTTCTTTTTTTTTCTTTTTTGGCAGTTGCATGTAATATGGGAGAATGCATTGTTAACTGATCTCCATTTGTCTCACATTGAGACTCAATCAATCTCCAAGCATCCGGTTCAGCAATTTAAAACAAATTACTTTTTTTGCTGTTGACATCATGATTTGTATCCAGATTGTACCCTGCTTTACTAATGTTCATTTTAGTATATGAAATGGTGAAATGTGTGGTGAAAGATGACAAAAAGATGCAGAATTATCAGTTGTATAGTTGAGTATTTCTGTTTCTGTCAGCATGTCATTTTAATGTTTGCTTTATAGTAGCTTCACGTATCTTGTGAAAGTCAGTAAATGAATCCATTTCCAGATTTTCATTATTGATTAAAGAAAATGTTCATGGTCATGAACTAAATGCAAAGCTAGCAGTATAATCTTGCATCTAAGATTTTTAAACGTAGCTCATGACTGCTCATTGATTGTTTCTAGGTTTATAGCAAGAGGCATATATCCAGCAATTTCTGGCACAACTTCTGCCTTCATTCTAGTGGTTGCTGTCAGTTTACAAAAGAATTATGAAAGACCTAGCTGCAGAGTAGAGACAACCTGGATTCCTCTGGTGTGCTGTATTTCACCATATGTCTATCTCTGCTTGTTTTAGGTTATGATATTCACACACAGGCTCACAGGAAACAAGTCAAAGCACCATGCTTCACTGAAGTGAACAGATTACTGTTTTTAAGCAGGAAACGACAACATGTGAAATGACTCCTTGAAGATTAGCTTTGGTTTCAATGCGTTGGGCTAGTTTGTACTGGAAATTGCTTAAAGTCATTTTCCATGTTCTTTGCACTGGATGCTACAATATTTTTCAGCTGTAACAATCAATCAAAATTGCTGTTTGCTTGCTAACTGCTAATGATGCAGCCCAGGACATCTTGACAAAAAAGTGAAAAAAAAAGGGCAATGTCCATGTGGTATATTTCATTTACATTGCAACCTAAAGGAACAGACACGCTATGAAAGAAAAATATATATATTTTTGGTTGGACAGAACAGGTAACTGCTTACATTCCTACCCACAAGTACAGGCAATTGCTAGAACTATTTTATGAGAAAGGTGACATTACAGAATTATTGACAGTTTATTCATCAAGACATATCCATTCCAATGGAAACTCTGCAGCAAATTTCGCATTGAGGTATCAGTTAAATGCATAGAACACAGCGATGTAATAAATTCTACCACCAAGCAAAAAAAAAAAAAAAAAATGATGATGCCAAATATTGGTTTGCACTGACATGAATTACAGAAATAATAGTTAAAGACGTGTAGTCAATGAAATGAGGAAACATGACAGTAAACACACACACACACACACACACACACACACACACACACACACACACACAAACGCACACACACACAAGAAAAATACCAAAATATGTGACTATTATCACACTGCATTGCACAATATTTATATGTAAATGAAAGTTAAATGGGAAGGGATGGGACAGCCAGTTTTGAATTTCAATACTGCATTATAAACTGTAAGTTCACATAAGAGTTCAACAGCTACAATTCAAATAAGCCACATTTTAACTTAATGACCTGTATTGTGCTGTTGTATTTTGGGGCAGCCGTGGTGGTGCAGCGGTTAGTGTTGCCACCTCACAGCAAGAGGTTCTCCAGTTCAATCCTCAACTAGGGTGCCTTCTGTGCAATTTGCATGTCCTCCCTGTGGTTGCATGGTTTTCCTCCAGGTGCTCCAGTTTCAACCCAAAGACATGCTGTAGGTGGATTGGATACTCTAAATTGGCCCTAAGCATGAATACGTGCATGTGTGTCCCTTCTGTGGTAGGTTGGGTGCAAAACTCCACTGCCAATCATGAGCAGACAGGTGATCTGCTGTGGCACCCCCTAACCAGGAAAAGAAGAAGAAGAATTGTGCTGCTGTAGTTTCTTTTTTTGCTTGACTACCTCCTAAAGAAGACTCTGGGATCTCAGACAAATGTCTGCATGCACTGAAGCAATACAAACGTTGTGCTACTTACTTAGAAAAGTAATAAGTTACTATTACTAGTTACTTTTAAATGAAAGTAATATATTATTATTACTTGGTACTTTTCTAAAAAAAGTAATATATTACTATTACTAGTTACTAACTAAAGTAACTAGTTACTATTGAGTTACTTTTACATAAGCATAGTTTATCAATTCTCATATTCAGATTTGCTCACATAGTACTTGTGTGTGAGGAATACATGCTTACTGCACATTAATATGAGTGTATTAAAGTTGTATACACAGTGTTACAATAATGATGAATAGCATTTTACACTTTACAAAGTCCCACAGTCTAGTCTTTATAGTCAGAGAGTCACAATTTAATACTTAAACCAAAGTATACACAGCCAGCAACATAAGACCCATCAAATTTTCAACAACATACATTAAGCTAACCTGCTGATCTACTAAAATTGATGCTGAGGGCGTAAACATGCTTACAGAATGTGGCATATAGGTCTAACAAGACTACTATCAGAACAAAGTTAACAGAAATATGACCTTATGTAACTATTCACAATGACTACACAATCAAAAGTCCAACTTGCTTCTCACAAATACACATATTAATCCTACAAAGCTGCTGCTACAGCTTGCTTCACCCAAATAGACATTTGTCCTGCAAAGCTAGAATTACAACAGCAAATAGCAGGGCAAGTAATTTCATCCATGGACAGCCCCATGCCCATTATCTACCCAAGGTGTCTGGTGTGGCCATGCTAGGATAAAAAAAACAATTACATTAATTACTTTTTGTTTCATAGAAACAGTAATTATTTTTATTCTAGCTTGATTCATCAAAATGCACACTAGTCTTGCAAAGCCATAATGACAACAGCAAATAGACTCAGTCATTTCATCAACAGGATGCCCATTGCCAACCAACAGCATCTAGTCTAAACCTGCTAGGATAGAAAATAATGGCTACATGAATGTATATTATTTAATGAAAACAGCAGTCTCTCATGTCTTGTATTCCAGCTTGCTTCACCCAGATAACTTATTAATCTTCCAAAACCAGAATTACAGTAGCAAACAGCAAGGACAAATAATTTCATCCATAGACAGCTACCATACTATTATATACCTAAAGTACTTGGCTTAAACCTTTCAGGATAAAAAATACATGATTACAATAATATATTTTTGCTTCAAAGACACATTAGTCATAGCTTCACCCAATACACATTAGTTTTCCAAATTTGAACTACAACACCAAATAAAAGGGCCAATTGTTTCACCAACAGACAGCCTCCTTAACCATTGCCCACCCACAGTATTTGGTCTGAGCCTTCCAGGATACAAAATAATGATGACATCAATGTACTTTTTTTAGAAAAACAATAGTTATATTATGTATTCCAGCTTGCTTCACAAAATACTCATTAATTTTCTAAAATGAGAATCACAACACATTATACAGCAAAGCTAATTGTTTCATCCACAGACAGCCCTATTAAGCAATCTGTTTTGCAATCTGATATGTTTCATATCATATGCTGCTCTGATTAAGTAATAAATTGATGTTATATTCAAAACATATTAGAAGCGGTATACCTTTATTTCACTGTCACTGCTGTTATGACACATAATTTTTAAGTCTGTCAGAAATTGCAAAGGCAGGAAATTATATATGGTAGTGGCAAAATGAGTTCATTCTGAAAAGGAGGAAATGGCTAGCATTAAGTCACAGTTTTTTAAAAACAGGGTCCTTCAAGTGTGTCTTTACAAATGAAAAATTCATAAATTACATATCCTTACAAACCGCACAGAAATATTTCAGCAAGGTTTATCATTTTGCTGGTTTCTGGGCTATATATGCTTTTGACAGTCCCCACAGCAAGAAGACTTTTTTTCAAAGGTTCAAATGTACTGTTTGCATTACAGAATTGAAATCAAGCATATCTCAACTAGTCCAGCAAGTTAAGATATAGCAGAAAGGACAAAATGGGCATCTTGTTTGGAGAAGTGATTTGGGGCTTAATTTGTCAGATGATGTCGCATATGAGGAGGTGACACCATTGGTGTTAGACAAAAAAGCCTCTACTAACACTGTACAATTAAAACAACCTCAATGAACCAAAAGTAAAAAAAGGAATTCTCTATATGATGCCTAAACACCTACAGTATATACATGTATATATATATATATATATATATATATATATATATATATATATATATATATATATATATATATATATATATATATATATATATATATATATATATATATATATATATATATATATATATATAGATATATATATATATGTATATGTATATATATATATGGATCTAGGACTAATACTAATGACACGTTTCAACGAAACAGAAACGGGTGAGCACACTTTTGTGAAAGTCTGCTAAAAAAATGCTAACAATAATCATGTTTATGCAGGGGAGAAAGCCCCCCTGCACCCCCTCAATGTGGGTGGCTGTGCCACCCACACACCCCCTACTTTTATATTCTCACTCTGAGAGCGCATTACAGTGGGGAAAATGGAATATTCCCTTAACCCCACTGTACCGCGATCTTAGCAAAAGCCATTTTCTCATGTTTTTTTTTAGCTCAGTTTTGCAAAAGTATGGTCGCCCGTTTCAGTTTCGTTGAAACCTGTAGACGATCATTAGTCTTAGACAAAACACACATCAAGTACTAAGAATATCTAACAAGTGATTCACATGTAATACATGCTTCTCTACCTTTATCCTAATTAAATGCTGCATGCATCTAAATAACAGATCCTGTGAAAGAAAAAAAATCAGAGTTGTTATCATGTTATGAGTATTCTAAAATAAATTTCAGCCTCTTGGAAAAATGCCAAAGATGAAAATGATCCTAATTGGCTAACATGTTAAATCATAATTGGTGACAAAGGCATGCTCACCATAAAAGTAGTAAACATTCCTCCTTCTTCAAGCCCTACAATTCTTCAGACAGTTTTACAAGACAGACAAAGTTAACAGTAAAGACAATCTAATACTTATGACAGACTTTAATATAAACTTTTTATATCCCAAAGCTTTAATATAAACTTTTTATATCCCAAAGCAGCATATGCTATTCATTACTACTCAAAACAACCTCACACAAACTGTAACAGAGCCAGCTAGATCGAACTTAAAAGTAGTGCAGTACTGGGCTAAATAATAATTAATATACCATGTATACTTATAAATATAATGAAATATAAATATATGGAATGCTTAACCCGGCCACTGAGGATGCACAAGCCAGTGCATTTCTTTGTGCCCGTCCCAAGCCCAGATAAATGGGGAGGGTTGCATCAGGAAGGGCATCCGGCATAAAACTTTGCCAAATCATTTCATGCAGACACCAGTAAATATTTCCATACCAGATCGGTCGAGGCCCTGGTTAACAATGACTGCCACCAGTACTGTTAGCCAACAGGGTGCTGGTGGAAATTGGGCTACTGTTGGCCGAAGGAGGATAAGAGGCGGAAGGCATGGCCGAAAGCAGGAAGAGTGGAGAAAGGCTAGGACTGTGGTAGTGAGGGTCGGAACTTTGAATGTTGGCAGTATGACTGGTATAGGGAGAGAGCTAGCTGATATGATGGACAGAAGGAAGGTTGGTATATTGTGTGTGCAAGAGACCAGATGGAAGGGGAGTAAGGCTAGGTGTATCAGACGTGGATTCAAATTGTTTTATCATAGTGTGGATGGGAGGAGAAATGGCGTAGGGGTTATTCTGAAGGAACAGTATGCTAAGAGTGTTTTGGAGGTGAAAAGAGTGTCGGATAGAGTGATGTTTATGAAGCTGAAAATTGATGGTGTAATGATGAATGTTGTCAGTGCATATGCTCCACAAGTTGGGTGTGCAATGGATGAGAAAGAAAAATTTTGGAGTGAATTGGATGAAGTGGTGATGACTGTAACCAAGGGTGAGAGAGTGGTGATTGGAGCAGATTTCAATGGGCATTCTAAAGACATGCTTTTGGAGCATTTCTCCCCGGGCCCCCGCTGAAAACAGGATCTGTGGAACCTAGTTGGACATTCCCGGTCAACAAATGTTAAATAAATAAAATAATAAATAAAAATGTTGGTGAAGGGAACAGAGGGGATGAGGAAGTGATGGATAGGTATGGTGTTAAACAAAAGAATGCAGAAGGTCAGATGGTAGTGGATTTTGCGAAAAGGATGGACATGGCCGTGGTGAATACGTATTTTAACAAGAGGGAGGAGCATAAGGTGACATACAAGAGTGGAGGAAGATGCACACAGGTGGATTATATCTTATGTAGGAGGGCCAGTTTGAAGGAGACTGGAGACTGTAAAGAGGTGACCGGAGAAAGTGTAGTTAGGCAGCATAGGATGGTGGTTTGTAGGATGACGTTGGTGATCAAGAAGAGGAGGAGGAGTGTGAGGGCAGCACCAAGGATCAAATGGTGGAAATTGAAAAAGGGTAATTGTGAGGTGGAGTTCAGGGATGAGTTAAGACAGGCACTGGGTGGCAGTGAAGAGTTACCAAATAGCTGGGTAACTACAGCAGAGCTAGTAAGGGAGACGGCTAGAAAGGTGCTTGGTATCACATCTGGACAGAGGAAGGACAACAAGGAGACATGGTGGTGGAATGAGGAAGTACAGGAGAGTATACAGACAAAGAGGTTGGCAAAGAAGAAGTGGGATTGTCAGAGAGATGAAGAAAGTAGACAGGAGTATAAGGAGATGAGGTGCATGGCAAAGAGAGAGGTGGCAAAGGCTAAGGATAAGGCATATGAAGAGTTGTATGAAAGGTTGGACACTAAGGAGGGAGAAAAGGACCTGTACCAATTGGCTAGACAGAGAGACTGAGCTAGGAAAGATGTGCAGCAGGTAAAGGTGATAAAGGATAATGAGGGAAACATACTCACAAGCGAGGAGAGTGTGTTGAGGAGATGGAAAGAGTACTTTGAGGGGTTGATGAATGAAGAGAATGAGAGGGAGAGAAGGTTGGATGATGTAGGGATAGTGAATCATGAAGTACAATGGATTAGCAAGGAGGAAGTAAGGATAGCTATGAAGAGAATGAAGAATGGAAAGGCTGTTGGCCCAGATGACATACCCGTGGAGGCATGGAGGTGTTTAGGTGAAATGGCAGTGGAGTTGTTAATCAGATTGTTTAATGAAATCTTGGAAAGTGAGAGGATGCCTGAGGAATGGAGAAAAAGTGTTTTGGTACCGATTTTTAAGAATAAAGGTGATGTGCAGAGCTGTAGTAACTACAGAGGGATTAAATTGATCAGTCACAGCATGAAGTTATGGGAAAGAGTAGTGGAAGCTAGGTTAAGAAATGACGTGATGATTAGTGATTAGCAGTATGGTTTCATGCCGCGAAAGAGCACTACAGATGCGATGTTTGCTCTGAGAGTGTTGATGGAAAAGTACAGAGAATGCCAGAAGGAGTTGCATTGTGTTTTTGTAGACTTAGAGAAAGCATATGACAGGGTGCCTAGAGAGGAGTTGTGGTATTGTATGAGGAAGTCATAATTGTCAGAGAAGTATGTAAGAGTGGTACAGGATATGTACGAGGGTAGTGTGACAGCGGTGAAGTCTGCGGTGAGAGTGACAAATGCGTTTAAGGTGGAGATGGGGTTACATCAAGGATCAGCTCTGGGCCCTTTCTTATTTGCAATGGTGATGGACAGGTTGACAGATGAGATCAGACAGGAGTCCCCGTAGACTATGATGTTTGCAGATGACATTGTGATCTGTAGTGAGAGTAAGGAACAGGTGGAGGAGACCCTGGAGAGATGGAGATATGCTCTAGAGAGAAGAGGAATGAAGGTCAGCAGGACTAAGAATATATGTGTGTGAATGAGAGGAAGGATAGGGGAATGGTGAGGATGCAAGGAGTAAAGGTGGCGAAGGTAGATGAGTTTAAATACTTGGGGTCAATAGTTCAGAGTAACGGTGAGTGTGGAAGAGAGGTGAAGAAGAGAGTACAGGCAGGATGGAGTGGGTGGAGAAGAGTGTCAGGAGTGATTTGTTACAGACTAGTACCTGTAAGAGTGAAATGGGAGGTCTACAAGAGGGTAGTGAGACCAGCTATGTTATATGGGTTGGAGACAGTGGCATTGACAAAAAGGCAGGAGTTTGAGCTGGATGTGGCAGAGTTAAAGATGTTAAGATTTGCACTGGGTGTGACGAGGGTGGACAGGATTAGGAATAAGTATATTAGAGGGTCAGCCCAGGTTGGAAGGTTTGGAGACAAAGCCAGAGAGGCAAGATTACGTTGGTTTGGACATGTGCTGAGGAGGGATGCTGAGTATATTGGGAAAAAGATGCTAAGGATGAAGCTACCAGGTAACAGGAAAAGAGGAAGGCCTAAGATAACGTTTATGGATGTGGTGAGAGAGGACATGCAGGTGGTTGGTGTGACAGAGCAAGATGCAGAGGACAGGAAGAAATGAAAACAGGTGATCCACTGTGGCGACCCCTAACGGGAACAGCCAAAAGAAGATGATGAAATATAAGAAATGCTTACTGGATAATTTAAGTGACCATCTACATATAAAGACTAAACATCAGGAACTGCTGCAACTCAAGACAATAGATTCAATAAAAGCAGCTATCAATGAATCAAAAAATAAAATATATTTGCTTCAAAAATCACAAAACATAATCCATAGAGTGAGTAGTTTAATCTCAAAAACTAGACTTCAGACAAGTCTTGCAATTATAGCACTTACTCTATGGATTAATTTTTAAACAAATGCATTTTTATTTTCTTAATTGCAGGATGCGTTTTTATCAAAATTAAGTGACCATCTACCAATATCAAATTCATAATCACTGCCCCAAAACTGACTCCAATTACAGTTAAAACAATGTCTATAGATATAAATGAATAAAGATCAGACTATAAATGAATTAAACAGCTTAGGCAAATCTGCACCAAGTATCTGGCTTCCCTTGCCAGGATTAAAAAAAAAAATCTTATCTGCTTTAATCAGCAGAGTTACAACGGATTATCTGTAAAGCAAAGAAACAACCTTGATGCCAGCATGACTCACTCCTGAATTTTTCATACTTCACCTTTAACCTCTCAAGCATCAGTCTTGTGGCATTACACTGCAAAGTGATATAGGGCTGCTTTTGGTTGTACAGTAATTATTCTGATTTTTAGTCTTGATTCAAATCAAGATTAAAAAATAGAAAATTACCATACTGCCAAAAGTGTTACATTAGCGAGTTAAGCCAAGTGTGTTCTGTTAATGGGGGAGCTTTAGCTCCTCTATCATCCCCGGTAAATCCGCCACTGTTCACCTACATGCGTCTCAACTGTCCAGGTTTTCACAGACTGTCCAGATTTTTGCCTCATATTTTTGGTCTGTTTGTCAAAAAATTTGTAGTTTTCAGACAAATCATGAGGAATGAAATAACTAAATAATGACATACATTTGAGTCTAAGACTTCATATCCTTTAGTAAATACACGCCAACACAAATCCTGGTATTCTAACAACTTTCTAAGTTTATAAGAGAAATATTTAGAATTTGTCCATGTGCAAACACACACACACCCACACACACACACACACACACACACACACACACACACACACACACACTCTTACCTTTTGTCTTACTGGAGAAGCTATTTTAAATTCCGTGTGTGAATGACTTTAAAAGTTTACATCTGCAGTGACGTGTGTGCATGCGCTGCATGCATGGTTCTCCTTGAAGGAGAAGAGGCCACCACTGTGATGTTAAGAATTTTTTTTTTATTATTTTTGAGCATTCAGTAATACGTGATTCGAAGCAAAAGTAACGCAAAAGTAATGCACATTTGTGTTACTAGCTACTAAAAAAGTAATATATTAGTATTACTGCATTACTTTTTTGAAAAGTAGTGCCTAATATTACTAGTTAGTAAAGAATGTTAATATATTACAGTAACTTTTGTAATGCGTTACTCCTATCGCTGAATACAGATGACAATGAAATTAATGAGGTGTGAACTGTTCACAGATTCTGGGCTGGATTCTGCAAAGCTCCCGAAAGCTATTTGCGGACAGTTCAGCATGCTGAAGGAAGACTTCAGCACACTTGCTGCAGACGAGATTCCAGAAGTCATGCTGAAGGCAGACTGAGTATGCAAGTATTCAGTATAGGATAATTAGGGATTCTGCACATGCCAGTGTTATTCCAAAACACGTTGTGTGCACACAATGCAACTGAAATGCATCAAACAGCCACATTGACTGCATTTTTGAAATCCTTGGTTCATACTTTATGGACCCAAGGAATTCAAGTGAATACTATGGATTATGGTGAAATTCATAGTAAAATAAAAACACAAAAAAACATACAAAAATGCAACATGTTGGTAATATACTGCAACAGGCTGCAGTGATACAGCCATAAGTGAGGTTGTGGCTGTGCATCCTAGAAGGCAGCTAGCTAGAGCCAGAGCAAGGCTGCAACTAAACCAGTTCTCAGACCAGGAAATAATCAACAAATATTGTCTAGATAAACAGATGCTGCAGGCTGTCTGTAACACGTGCTCCACACATATCTGTGCAGACCTTGCAAGGAAACCCCATCACCTCAAAAATCAAAGTGTGTTCCTGCCTGGGTGTACTTGCATCAGGACTCTTCAGAGACACATGGGGGATGCTGTGGGAGTATCACAGACAGCTGCCAGTCATATATTGGCAAAATTCTTGGAAGCAATGGTGCAGCATGATGGATGAACACATGCACTTCCCATCCACCCCCACTAAGTGGAGAAATGCAGTGTATCAGTTCTACAACATAGCAAACTTCCCCCATTAACTAACTGAAATAGATTGCACACACATACCTATAAAGACACTAGTACATCCAGAAGCAGACCAATACATCAACAGAAATGGATGGACTTACACAAACTGCCAAGTTGTGTGTGCAGCAGATGGCAGCATAACAAACATCGTAGCAAAACACCATGGAAGTATCCATGATGCTGACATATGAAGGGAAAGTGGACTCAGGGCTGCATTCCAGCAAGGTGAAATACCTGAGGGATTGCTACTGGGTAAGTACAGGAACATAGTTAGGATGCAGTCTAAGGATCCCCCTCAACAATATCCATTCTAACCAAAAATTTTATTACCCACAACTGGTGACTGTGGTTATCCATTTGAGCCGTGGCTAATGACCCCTTACCATGATCCATCCAGCCCTGCACAGGAGGTCTACAACAGAGTACATACAACAACCAGAAACACCATGGAGCATGTGCTTGGTGCACTGAAAGTTGGATTCAGATGTCTGGACACATCGGGGAGTGCACTGCAATACAAACCTGAAAAGGCAGCACAGATGATAATGGTGTGTGCCATGCTGCACAACATTCTAATCTGAGTGCATGGCAGTAATTCTAGCTGTAGGTGTGGGTGAACTACCCTAAGAAATGTCTGAAGAGGGGTCTATGTCACAGCATTGAACATTCTCTTCCCCAAACTACTATTCATTGAGACCACAGGAGTGAATATTTCTATCAGCAAACACTAATTCGCAGAGTTTCGCATAGTTGAATTTTCATAGTTGGCCAACATTGCAGAAGTTACAATACCCAATGAATAACAAAAGTAAAAAGAAAAGAACACTGACCTGCACACACCACAAAAACTGCTTCACCATTCTGACTGAGATCATGTTACATTAGGGATCAGGAAATTTACCCTTTTCCCCACTGTTGTGCGATCTCGGAGTTGGTATATATAATTAGCAGGGAATATGGGGGTGCAGGGGGTCTTGCTTCTTTGCAAAATAAGTTTTTGTGATGTGTGTAGGTGAATGTTCTTTTCTGTTTAGTTTTGTTACTCACCAGGTATTGTAACATCTGCGATGTTGGCCGGCTATGGCAATTCGATAATGTGAAACTTGGCAGAATTATCATTCACTGAATGAAATATTCACCGTAGTGGTCTCCACGAGTAGCAGTCTGGGGAAGAGAATGTTCAATAATTTGACATAGGCCCCCTGAAGAGGACATCCCACAGTTATTAGAGGAGGAGCATGAGGATATAGACGACAAAAGTCACAGGCATAGACAACATAGGGTGCAACCACAAGTAAAAGACCAAGCCACATAGCAGCATCTGACCCAAACATTTGAGTCCTGACAAGTCACATGTATGTGAGTACACAGATTGAACATTGATGTTCAGGTAAAAAGTAACTAAGCAAATACAAGGCTCCAGCTTCTTTTCAAAGGCAGACTGCTTTAATGGCACACAAACACAAGTGCTTTCACCATAGGCTTCTTCAGGTGTATGATTACCTTAATTAGCACACCCTCTATATATCAAATGGCATTCCATTTAATTAGTTCTTAAACACATATTACACTCTATCGGTGATTTGCAAATGAATACATCTAAATGTGTTCGCATAAAAGCTTTAAATTGCATTAACACTAAAAAATATTAGCAAGCATATAAAGAACTCTATAAATATATATAAAAACATATAATAAAAACATTCATTATCTACGTAAAGGTCTATTCTTTAAAATTGGTCTCAATGGAATCACATCATTGAGACCATGTCCTGCATTAGCCCTGAGCCTCACTATCCATTCTACTTCCATCTTCTCTGTCTTATTTCTAATATCCCCCTTTCGCTTATTAACATCAATTGTCCGTAATACTCTAAATTTAAATTTATGTTCCATATTGGTTTCTTTTACATGCTTTGCTAGGGCATTAAAATTACTTTCTTTTCTAATATGGTATATGTGCTCTCTTATTCTATCTTTTAAGGGCCTGTCAGTTTTTCCCACAAAGAAATTATTACATACCTGACAGTTAGCTAAATAGACTACATGCTTTGTATTACAGTCAGCATTAACCCTCATATAGAAGACCTTACCCATATCTGGATGTTTATATTCTATTTCTGTTGTTATATAACTACACTAGTTACATTGTTTACATGGTGTAGTTCCTACTATTTTCTGTGGTGCTTTTATTAATTTATTGGTACATAATCTTCTTTTTAAGGATAGATTGTTTTTAAATGTATATTGTGGTATAGGACTTAATTTTTTTTTTAATTTGTTCATCTGTAGTTAAAATATTCCAATATTTATTTATAATATTCATATATTCTTTAATGTTCCTAGAATAACTAAGACAAAGTCTTAGCTCTCTAGCCTCATTATTTTTTGTACTATTTCTTACATGTTCTAGAGGTTCTGAGAAATAAGGCCTAGCTCTATTTTCTCTCAGTTTTTCTATTTGATTTACATTTCTATCTATAACAAATTCATTATAACCTCTTTCCATTAATTCATTCCTAGTAATGTTAACCTGATACTTAAAATCTTCCTTCTTAACATTTAGTCTGGAAGCTCTGTAAAATTGATTTTGTGCTACATTCTTAAATATAAAATTAGGATGCATACTATCCTTCCTTAGCAGCGTGTTGACATGACATTCTTTTCTGTACATCTTAGTACTTATTTTATTGTCATCTTTTTAATAACTGTAATATCTAAAAAATTAACTCCATACTGGCAATAAACTCCACTGAATTTAAGAAAGTGTGTAGAAGTATTTAAATATACTATAAATTCTTTTAGTTGTTCTGCAGTACCTTTCCATAAGAAAAAAGATCATCCACAAACCTGCGGAAGAATAAAACTTGATCTTTATAAGCTCCTTCTTCTATATACTCATTTTCCCATACTGACATTATTATGTTTGCATAAGTATTGGCGCATGATGTACCCATGGCTATGCCATTCTTTTGCCAGTAGGTACTTTCTCCAAACATAACTATATTATTTTCTAATACCAAATATAGTAAGGCTTGTATTTTTATTTATTTAACATTTGTTGACTGGGAATGTCTGACTAGGTTCCACAGAGCCTGTTTTCAGCGGAGGCCCAGGGAGAAACGCTCCAGGTGCATGTCTTTGGAATGTGGGAGGAAACCCACGTGAACACAGGGAGAACATGCAAACTCCACACAGAAGGCACCCCAGCCAAGAATCGAACCGGAGAACCTTTTGCTGTGAGGCGACAACGTTAACCGCTGCACCACTGTGCCACTCAATGTATCAATTCTACTTCATTAGTAACATAATTACCTGACTCAGTCATCATTTTAATAATGTATTTAATTCCTATGTCGTTAGGGATGACTGTAAATAATGACACTACATCTAGTGTAACTAACAAGCATTTCCTTAATTCCTGCCCTTCTTTCATATACAATGAGTATAGATCCCTAATATAATGTTCTGTGTCTTTGAAAATAACTTTAGATATCTTGAGAAGGGGATTTAATTTCTTCTCTAGGTAAATGGACAAAGGCTCTGTACACCAGTTCCTACCAGCTACAATAGGTCTCATAGGGGGGTTATTTTTATTTTTGTGTATCTTTGGTTGACCTTGAATAGTAGGAATGGTGGGACCTAGTTATTTCAAAATATTTAAATAGACTCTCATCCATAAGGTCTAAAACTTCAAGTGCCTTTAACTTGCTACTAACTTTAAACATCATTCGTTCAACTTCTATATGACTAATACATACATAGAATTGTGAATTCTTTAGATTTCAAACATTTTAGCTTCATATGCATGTTTGTCTAGCACCACTATTTGACCCGCTTTATCTGCTGGTCTAATTACAATGTAAGGGTTATGCTGTAAATCTAATAAGGCTTTATATTCATTATTTGTTAAATTATGCCATTTACATTTAGCTTGCTTACTTTTCTGTTCATAATATGTATTATAAAATTCATCAATACACATCTGTTCAAATGCATTAATAAGTAAATGTTGCTTAGTTATAAATAAGCTCAGTTTCTTAAACATATTATTTAGTAAATCATTGCTTCCAAACATCACTTTAAGCATAACATTTCTTGTAAAAAATTTTAAGTCAGGGAATAGAGCTGTAATGTCACTATCCGCAGCGGGTATAAAAGATAGTCCTTTTTGTAATACATTCATTTCATCAACCATTAAAACTTGTGTTGACAGATTAACTACTAAGTTCTTAGCTTGTTGAATACTTTCTTTATAGTGTAAGGACTCACCCGTTCTTCCTGTAACTTCCATTTGCCTCGTGTAACACTCCTTCCCCTTATCTGCTGGTTTCTTGTCCCACTGCTCAATGACCTTTCTTTGATAGGTAGTGGAAACTGCAATGGCATTTCCTTTTGATTTTGTATGGACTCCGACACCAAAAAAGGGAGTTCTTGATTAGAAACACATCTCCTCGCACTGTCCTCTTCGCCATTGTGATGCACTTCTGCAGTCACTACGATGTTCTTGCTTCTCGCTCCTAATGACGTAACTTCCTGTATGTTGGTGTTCTTATTGGTTGCTTTACTAGCATTGGGTTGATCTTCCAAATCTATTTGTATTTCCTTATTCAGAGTAAAATTATTATTCATACTTCTGTTATTAGCTAGCGGTTCAACTTCTATCACTGTTTGAGATTCAACAGCCGCTGCATTTGTGTTAAATTCACTGGGCCAAGTAAAGACTTGACCCAAAGCATAAGCTTTATGATCCCTTATTAATTTCTTTAACTTGATTTGAGCTAACTTCTGAGCATAACAGTTGACATTGTTCATAGAGTCATCTAACAGTTTAGTGATTAGTTCAGAATCATACTTGTCATTAATAGATGTATATTTAGTTTTTATTAGATCTATTATTTTATGTGCTTCTCTTTTATCATATTCTATTAACAGTCTTAGGTAGCTTAAACTTGTATTTAAATTTAATTTCTGCCATTCACTCAATAGCGTGGCATCACATGGATCCTGAGCTGGCATTTTCAGGATCCTAAGCCCACGTGGTACAATACTTTCAGTTAAACAGACTTCAAGGTGGAATCTTTCATATTCCACCATTTTTAGCCTAAATAGCTCCTTTTCTAAGGCTAAAATATCACTTTTCATTGCTATAAAGTCAATATTTACTGAGTCTGTTCCTTCTACTTGCAGGTGGCTGTTAAGCAATGGATTAATTGTTTCGCTCACCTTACTCATAAACTGGATAATATTCAGTTCAGTATTTTTAGTGCAAGGATTCGGATTGTAATCCAGTTCTATAGTTTCAATATCTTCTATTCCAGTAGCCATCTCTTTGGTGTGGTTGGAAAACAGATAAGTCCACAATATGAAGAAAAAATATACCAACAACAACCAAGTGTCTTTGCTAAAAATCCACAGAATAACAAGGCAAAAAGTAACTAAGCAAAGACAAGGCTCCAGCTTCTTTTCAAAGGCAGACTGCTTTAATGGCACACAAACACAAGCACTTTCACCATAGGCTTCTTCAGGTGTATGATTACATTAATTAGCACACCCTTTATATATCAAATGGCGTTCCATTTAATTAGTTCTTAAACACATATTACACTCTATCAGTGATTTGCAAATGAATACATCTAAATGTGTTCGCATAAAAGCATTAAATTGCATTAACACTAAAAACTATTAGCAAGTGTATAAAGAACTATATAAATATATATAAAAACATATAATAAAAACATGCATTATCTATGTAAAGGTCTATTCTTTAAAATTGGTCTCAATGGAATCACATCATTGAGACCATGTCCTGCATTAGCCCTGAGCCTCACTATCCATTCTGCTTCCATCTTCTCTGTCTTATTTCTAATATCCCCCTATCTCTTATTAACATCAATTGTCCCTAATACTCTAAATTTAAATTTATGTTCCATATTGGTTTCTTTCACATGCTTTGCTAGGGCGTTAAAATTACTTCCTTTTCTAGTATGGTATATGTGTTCTCTTAGTCTATCTTTTAAGGGCCTGTCAGTTTTTCCCACAAAGAAATTATTACATACCTGACAGTTAGTTAAATAGACTACATGCTTTGTATTATAGTCAGCATTAACCCTCATATAGAAGACCTTACCCATATCTGGATGTTTATATTCTATTTTTGTTGTTATATAACTATACCAGTTACATTGTTTACATGGTGTAGTTCCTACTATTTCCTGTGGTGCTTTTATTACCTTATTGGTACATAATCTTCTTTTTAAGGATAGATTGTTTTTAAATGTATATTGTGGTATAAAACTTAATTTTTTTTAATTTGTTCATCTGTGGTTAAAATATTCCAATATTTATTTATAACATTCGTATATTCTTTAATGTTCCTAGAATAACTAAGACAAAGTCTTTGGTCTCTAGCCCAACCACAGCAACACAGACTGCATCTAATGGCAAGTACCCACTAGATGTACAAACTGAGCATCACACATAACATAAACATAACATATTCCAACATAAGCATATGCAAGTATATCAAAAACGTTAGGGCACAACTGGCACAGGTGTGCATACACACTGAGTTTGTTGTATTACCGTACGGCAAACAATAAGGGACACACATCAATGCTACACTTACACATCTGTACACATTATAACATGCAAAAAGAGAAATCATGCATGACATAATGCAGACATTTTTATTTCAGAAAACACATCACTGTACAGTGGTATTGGAATAATATGTGCCAGTTATGTGGATTACACTGTTGGATACCCTCTAAATAAGCTTTTGTTGACCTCACTGACTTCTCATACCATAGTCTGCCCTGCCATGAGCACACACAGACATGTTCTGCTCTGGTTTCTCCATAGAGGAGATTGATGGGGGTACACACCATGTTGAGATGAAGGAGCATGACTGTAAGTGAAGGCCTTGTGACAGGTGGGACCTCAATAGATGTGCCAGCAGTTAACATCTGGGCAGACTGGACCACAGCCAGGGATTATCACTGGCAATGGTGGTTCTGTGGACAGGTGGACTGCCTCTCACAGGTTGCAATTTGCTTGCAGTATGACACTGCTGTGCCATAGAGGCCAGGGTTTCCACTGACAATGCCACAGGTAGCACATTCTCATTCTGAATGACCAATGCAGCCATAATCTCACTGTGTCTGTGCTCTTGTCCTTCATGCATGGCATATAGCTGGTGTGCCACATGATCTGTGGCATGGGCAAGTGCATGGACACCTGAATGATAATGTTGCTGTGACCATTCATTTGTCTGCAGCAGGAAGCATAAGACGTCTGACGTGTCATGCCCAACATCTGCTTGCCTGCATCTATTGCGATGCCCTGTGTCTTGTTGTTGTGTGGATCTGCCAGCGGTAGTGTTCCCAACGGTAGTGTGTTGATCAACGGCCTCACCCTGTTCAACATCCAATGTGCCATCATCCTCTGAATGCATCAACAAGTGTAGCATCTAAGGATACATATGATGCAACATCAGTGTCAACTCAACAGATGGACTCTCCGAACAACTCAAAGCCCTCTGTGCCAGGGGCCATACTACCATGCTGTGACACATCATGAACAACATCATGGTTGCTGGATGGGCTGCTGGATGATTAAGACATTTGATGTGCTACAAGATAAAATGACACAGATCAGGACAATGTGCCTACAGCACATGATGGATATCAAAGACATTTGGCATATATATTTCACTGCAATGTTACAAACTCCAATGACTTCACTTGCAGTCTACTGTATGTATATTTCATGGACTCTACATACCATGACTATTTAATCTATTTACATGGCCATAATACATGACATATGTGATGCATAAACAAATAAACCCACTTGAAAATCCCTCATAGGATGATGCTGTTGTTCCACTGGGGTGAACTTCAGGTGGTGTAAGAAAAAAAAAAAATTATGGATCACATCATTCACCCCATTAACCAGGTGAACACAGTTAAAACATACAGAATGTGTGGCATGCAGATATCACTTGTATGTGCACTTGAGGACTCCTCCTGTGTAGAGGTTGTGGGTTGTACTGTGTATCCTGCAGTGGGAAATTAAAGAGAAAGACAGCACAGTCATGTATTTAACAAAACAAATACTGACAACATCACCAATGGTGGATTTAGGCTCTGGCGCATGGGCACGCGCCACCCCTTTTTACTGCTGCTGCCTCCATGAAAACTATCTGCTAATTAAATAATAACATTTTACTGAAGTCTTCACATAGATATCAATAGTTCATCTATGTTTATTGCTCTGGCCATGCCTTATACTAAAAAAAAAATAAAAAAAATAAATTTTTTATGCTCTGTTTTTGTATACAACTAATTGATACTTCTTCATTGACTCTATTTTGCTGTATTCTTCTGTATACTTTTTCATGATTGTACTTAATTTTGGTGTTTTTTATTCTATATTGCTATTTTGTATATCATTTGTTAATGGCTTGTTGTAATCAACATGGAGCTTTTCTCCCCAGGTCTCTAATGAAAATGGACATGCATCCAGCTAGACTAGCCCAGTCAACAAATGTAAAATAAAAAATAAATAGAATAAAATAAAAATAAATAAATGACAAAAACAACATAAAAAACACCTGAAAGACATAAAAGGTAGTGTGTCAAAGTTCCCATGTTCCGCTTTCAACTTTGCTCAGAAACAGCTTCCAATCACACAGACATTATATCTTTCTGTCCCACCTTCCACTTTCACTATAAGTATGCCATTTCTGACATTCCTCGTATTTTTTACTTCCCCAGCATGATCGTCACAGGAGCAATGTTACTATTTGTAAATATACTTTCACTCTGTGCCTGCACTACTGTTTTAATATGAATGACTTCCAGTATTTTGCAGTGCCTTAACTGTCTGAGCTTTTGTGTGATTGGACTCTCATACTTGCTGGTGCTGCATGCATCTGATTATATTTTTTATTTTTTTAATGTAATTTTATTTTTGGAACAATCAGACAAATGGCAATGACTCAGTGAAATAGCAGAACCATGGGAGGTCTATAAGTTGTCAGCTAAACAAGAAAGTCTGGCATTGGGTGCTGAATCTTGTAATCTAAATATCTTTTAAGGTAAATTTAAAGGGAAATTGTTGTTCCCGGTCACCAATCGCGATCGTGGTAGTGCGACTGTTATTTCACAGATACACCAAGCAGACTGATGAGTCCGCGGTGGTGCAGCGGTTACCATTGTCACCTCACAGCAAGAGGTTCTCCAATTCGATTTTTGGCTGGAGCGCCTTCTGTGTGGAGTCTGCATGTCCTCCTCGCCGTCGAGTTATGTTTAAAGACATGCAGGTAGGTACATGCATGAATAGGTGTACCTTCCTTGAAAGTTGGACATTGGGCTGGCAACTCGGCAACGTAAAAAAAATCCACTGGCAATCATTAGTGGATTGGAGTTCCGCTGCAGTGACCCCTAACCGGGAAAAGCCAAAAGACTTTAAAGACCAAGCAGAATGATAAGAAAGTAAAAACGAAAAAAATAAATATATAAAAAGAAAGTGCTTTACTGTGTATTTTGCAGCAGAAATATCAACATACATCTTAGCTCTCCCTGTTTTTGCAAGATGTCACTGACTTTGCCTATTATCTTACCATGTTATTTATACAACGTTTGATTTTCTGACAAAGTGCTGAAGATACGGGTTAGTCAGTAATGCTTTATGTTGGTGTCATGCTTCTTTTTCTTCAGAAAAGGTCTGTTGATGCAAACCCCAGTTTATGTCAACAATGCCTCTACCTGTTTGTCCTGCCACATACCTTGCACGAGCAGAGGAATTACTGTATCAAGTCATTTAACAACTGCATGTTTTTTTCGCTCTTACCATTTGGACTTCAGTGCTAAACATTGCTTTGCAGTCTTTTTACACAGTTTAACCACAAGTGCTACTGGTTTTATAATAATAATAACAGCAATTATTGTTATTATGGCTTGCAGTTCTGTTGTACAACACTGTATGCTTAGAACTGCAAGCTTCAATTATGTTTTCTGTACCCTAGAACACCAAAACTATATGGGAACTGTTGAAACTGCACAGTGGAACCACAGTGGACATTATTTGAACAAAATAGATTGCACAACTAAATGCTACACAGCTCAGCTAGTTCTGCCTCTAGCCAGATGTCAGTGTTAAATTTGGCTGTTGGGGGCAATACAAAGTATGTGTATCTGGTCAAAGATGTAGAAGTTTATCTGGTGGCTGCCAAAAAAGCAATTAGTGGAAAACAGAAATTAAAATCTAAACAAACTATTCTTGAGGTAGTAAATATTATAACAGAGATAAAAAATAGGAAGTGGGATCTTTAGAAAAGGGCAGGAGTAAATTACACAGAAAAATGGGAATTATGGGAACAGTACATGCAGAAAAATGTTTTGGAGGAGGAATGGTTTATGTATGTTGTTTTGATTATATGGCATATAAAAATATATGTAGTGTATAACGTTTGTAAAAGTGAACGTAATATGGCTTGATTACTTTTATATAAATGTAAGTTTGCCTATGTCACAAGTGATCATTCAGTAAGTAAGCAATAATGCCTAAATGGTGTGTGTTAATGTGTAAGTAACACCTGCCCAGGGGTGTTATGAGGCCCGCTGCCACAGGCGTAGGGCCTCGGCACCCCTGGAAGGGCATTAATTACATATTAACACATACCCTGGAGGACATTATTGCTCTTAGAGAATGGGCTGTCTGTAAAATTGTTGTGTTTTACTTACTTTTTTATTAATATATTTGTTAATGTATTTTTGATGTAGAATAGTTACTCCACCTAATGTTTCAGACTTGCTGTACTATATGTTAATAGTATTGGAGGAAGCATTTTACATCTAAAATATAACACTTTAAAAAAATAACCAGGTATTTACTTTACCTTTTGGTCCCATACTCCTAAATTGTTTGGTTTATTTGCAGTCATTGGAAACTGAAGTTACTATATAATGACTTACATTTAAATTGCAGCCTTTTAATTCCTTCAGAAAATCCATGCTAACTCAAATCCTTTACTTAAGCAACTTTGTAATTTTATAAAGGCAATAATTAAAATCTGTTTCTGTTTTAGAGCCTTTGTTCCCCCTTTATTTTAGGCTTTATCCAGATTTCTTAAGCTGAAAGGTCCAGACGCATGCAAACCTCTTTATTGGTGCTGGTGCCATTAGTTTTCTGACTCGCTCTCTCTCACAAACACACCTCTGCTTCAGAAAATGCATGCTTTTGGAAACCCTGTTATTCTAGCAACTTTATAAGAGCAATATTTAAAATCCATCCCTATTTTCGGTCCTTTGTTGCCCCTTTTTTTGTGTCTCTGTCCAGATTTCTTGTGCTAAGAGGTTGTGAAGTATGGTCAAGAGATACAGAAATCTCTTAACTGATACTACTGCCAGGGCAAAGGTCAATCACTCTCACTCTCTCTCTCTCTCTCTCTCTCACACACACACACACACACACACACACACACACACACACACACACACACACACACACACACACACACACACACACACACACACACACTCTTTTGCTTTCATGCATGCATTCACTCACACACACAGACAGAAACATAAATACACATGCACGCTTGCAAATTTGTTGTAGTAATGGTCTTCTTCTATCTCCTGACAATGAGGTGCAGTCTATGCAGTTCTGCCTATGAGAGGTCAGTGAGCACATCTGAATGGGTGGGTTACTAGACCTCTGATCCCCTTGTCACAGCAATGCCACCTCAGCACTAGTTACACGTCATTTATGATGCACAATCTGCACATACGTGATTTATAATAATGACAGCTAGCAAGGTCAGATTCATTATTTTTGTCCTCCCATCCAAATACTGACAATCATAGTTTAGTAGTACACAGACACTGAATGTGATGTGGCTGTAAGTCTCTATACCCCCCACTCTTACAGGTTCATAGGTTCAGTTGTCAAGGAAATGACCTACTGACCTTTAAAAAAGTAGTATGATTACCCAGACCCCATGCTGATTGTTTCTACTTCCTATATACCTATCAAGATTATTTTTGAAGGAAGCTGATGACTGATGTTTTCTGATTGTAAGCTGAAGTTTATTCCATAATCTTAGGAGATAATGGGTAAAGTAAATGTTACTTTTTCTATTAATATTAGTCATCTTTAGCATTAGATACCTGAATCTTTTGCTTGCTCCCAGCAGCGAAGGCCAGTCATGCATTCAGATTTACAATTTTAATTCCAGACAGAGATTTTCACACAGTACTGTACCAGACAATGCATTACAGATCAGGTAGAGACTATATATAACTAACTGTTAGAAAACAGAATATAATAACAGTTCCAGAAGCCTTTCTGAATTGGTCTTCCAGCTCTATGATTCTCCTAGCAAAGAACTGTATGTTTTGTCAAGTATTTTAATGTAGCTTGTCTAAAAGCTATAAAACACAGCATTATATTAAATAGTGTGTTGGAGTGGCGAGGTATGAAGTGGTACACTGATCTTGCCAAAGTGACCAGACATGCCTTTTAGAATTTGACTGGTTAAAGAACAGGCTTTTCTAGCTCTGTATTGCCTTTAGAGGTGAGTTATGGTCTATGCTTGTCTGACTCTGTCAGTACACGCTGGCCACAGTTTATACTATAGTTTTCTATTATGTTTGGATCTTTAATTATGGTATTTTATTTCAGTCATAATTTATATTATTTTTTGCCATGTCTCATGTTGCTTCACTCAGTGGCATTAACACTGGGGCCATTACTGCTGAACTAAACATGTATTTTTGTACATCATCTTAGAAAACTTTCACATATTTTCTTGAAGTAATTATGCTAATCAATTTGTAATTATTATCACATTTGATTATCTACAGCTAACTTCCTATTGCATCAATACAGTGCTGCTGTGGGGTTACACTAATTACCCCTGTTAGGGTAGACAATTAAACCTCCAGCTTAACTTGCTACATCCTGTTGCTTAATCATGTTTTATCCATTGAATTACTTATGGGTTGACATTTACTGCCTTTAACTTATCAGTTTCCCTTATTAGGAATAGTGTCATAAGTTTTTAGCATAGTCAAGATAAGCATTAAGCACTGTGAGCCCTTCATCAAGAGCTGTTACCTCTTCAATTAATAGGTTTTGCGGACTGTTTTAAGCCTAGCCAGTTTCCCTTCATGTATTCAAATTAACCAATCCCATTTGGTTAGAGACTGGCCTTACCCATCCCATGGTCAATACTTATATATTACCCTTAATGAGAATAACTGGGATCATACCGTAGATAATTTGAGGGGACTTGTGCATGTGATAAAACATTTAGGAACTGCCTTTGTCCATTGGGAGTACATGGAGCATTCCTGGGGTAAGTTTTCTGTTTCCCATCCACAGATCTGAGCTGTACTTGAAAATGGACAGGGATGAACTTTGTTTTATGTGGATGGGAAGTCTGTTGCATAGCAGTGGTATCCTATGCGAAATATATACGTCCCTCAAAACTGTTCTGCTGATGTTGCAGAAGAGGTTTAGCTCTCTAGACTAAGTATTTCTGATGCCAGCTGACTTGCTGATGTTTAGTAAATCCATCAGTACTGAGTCAGAGGATGCCTTGTATGCCAGACACAAATCAACTCTTAGCAGTCTATAGGATACCAAATATAGCAACAGGGCTTTGTGCCAGTCCATGTAGGACATGTTGTTTAGGCCTTCTATCCTTATTGTAAGGTATCTCTGCATGTGTTCCAGTTGTGTTACCAATAGTGTCTTTATACACCAGTTTGCTGTGCTTGCATAACAACCGGAACCTTCAATATTCTGAAGACGTGTTTAGTTTTCCAGCATACTAATAATAGTGTAACAGGTAAGCAATGGATGAAGCAGGCAGAAGCCAAGCAGAGAAATGCAGCTTGTAGAGCAATGACACACAGTCACCATTTTTTCCAGTAAACAAAATACTCCATAAGGAAAATGCAGGCATCAAGGCAGGAAAAACACAGTCACAAAGTCCTCCAGTAGTAAAAAGCAATCCAGGATATTTATTGTGCAATTATTATTATAATAAATATCCTGGATTGCTTTTTACTACTGGAGGACTTTGTGACTGTGTTTTTCCTGCCTTGATGCCTGCATTTTCCTTATGGAGTATTTTGTTTACTTGAAGAATTGGTGACTGTGTCTCATTGCTACAGCAGCTGCATTTGTCTGCTTGGCTTCTGCCTGGTTCATCCGTTGCTTACCTGTTACATTATTTCAGTTATTTATATTATTTCAGTTATTTATATATTTTTAGCAATGGAGTATTTATCACTTGGTCTGCATTTTTTTGTTTTGCTTTTAATACTACTAACAGTGGTTTTATTCCAGCTGATTTCTGTGTTTGCATAGTGGCCGGATCCTGCATTTATCTGAAGAAATGTTAGTTTTCCTTAGCGATGCCTTTAATAGTGTAAATGTATCTCTTATTTCTTAATGTGCCTCCACTTGCTACTATTATTGATTTTCCCCTGCTCTTTACCTTCCTCACTATTCCTTGTCTTCTTTCTCATCCCTGCCCCCTCATCCTCCTCCTCTCAGCAGTATACTCTCATCGCTTTTTCTGTCCTGAACTTCCCTCTCCTCTTACAGTGTCTAACTCTATTCTCTCTTTCATTACAGCCATTCTCCTCAGGTGCCTTCTCTGCTACTAAACAGGAAATAACGTTCTCCTGCCATCTCTGAATGGATGCCCTGAACTGCCCTTTTGTTATACTGTGACCTACCTGCCTTTTGGAAATTCAGTCAGCAATCTACTGTGTAGGTAGATTAAATAAACTTTGGAACTGTGACTTAACAGTTGTAGGTAGATTAAATAAACTTTGGAACTGTGACTGTAACAGTTGTCTCTCTGTAAACTTGACCTCTCGTGTGTGTGCTTGCAGCCTTCCGCAGCCACCCCCCCGCTCCCCTCCTGTAAAGCTCCCTGTATCCCACAGGTACATTCCACTTTTTAGCAACCAGCTATTACCCCATTTCTGCCACTAGATGTCAGCACTCCCCAGTAAAAGTATTTCATCATCCTATTTTCTTAATTTACATAGCAAGAGCTAGTGATCTAAATCTACAGTTAGCCAACCAGTCACTTTCTGTGCCTGCTATCTTGGCACTTAGTTTTCCCCTAGCTTGACACTTACCCCAGTACAACAGGACCAGCATTATCCATAGCCTCTGTCACTGGTTGTTTGTCTTGCAGTATTTTCCTCTTCTTGGCTCTACCCACTCCGTTCCCCTACCCTGCCCCCAATTCTCACCCGCCCCCACTACTCCTACATTTATTCCATCCAGTAGTCTTCTCCCTTCATCCACCACTCCAATCACTGCCCTCCTCTCTCTACCCCTTCTCTTCTCACCTCCACCCCTCAATTAAGGGCCACTCCCCTTATAGTATACACTATACTCCACTCCACACCCCCTTCTTCATTCTGTCTCTTATACCTCACCTACATTATATCTCCCTCTCTACTCTATCTTATAAATCTATACCATCTCATTATGCATTCTGCACTACTACAAACCCTTCGCATCCCCTCTGTCACCTTGCTAATTCTAATTCTATTACACCATACTACCGCCTATTCCTCCACTCCTCTTCCTCCTTCTTTCCTGTCCCACTGCACCTCTCCCAGGCCCTATCTCACCCTTACAATACCACACTTCCATACCATATAATCCCCATTAATACAGCCCAACCATCTCTACTACTTCAAACCAAAGATCTTACCCAGCTTAACAAAATACAACTTCCCTAAACCTCTGTCATATTATCCCCAACATTCAAAAGGAAAACTAAATCATCTACTACCTTCTTTATTCATCCACCTATTTCTAGCAGGTGATATACACCCAAACCTAGTAATAGACCTACTACTACTAACAACCCCATCCCCCCAAAAATAACTAAAACCACCAGCCTCAAAAGCCTGAAATTAGTTACTCTCAATGCCCAGAGTCTACGAAATAAAGCAACTATCTTCCATGCCTGGCTTAACCAGAACCTACCTGACATTGTAGCCGTCTCTGAGACATGGTTAAAACCATACATCTCTGACTCAGAAATTCTACCCCCTGGTTTCCAAGCCCTTAGATATGGCTGCTTGAATAGAAAAGATGGAGGGGTAGCCTTGGTATTCTCTAATATATTCCCCATTATTCATACCCAAATCCCATTCCTCAGTTTAACAACCCAGAACTTGTAATAGGTGTGCTACAAATGAATAATCATAAATGTATCTGCATCATATCCCTCTATATTTTCCCAGGTAACAACACCACTACATTAGAAGAAATCCTCCAATGGGGCCTCAACTAATAACCTATAGACCTACATTCTAAGTGACGTTAACATAGACTGGAACAAAATTAACAACCAGAATCCTGCCGTGTCTGTCAATCTATTCAACTTTACTCAATTTACTAACTCTATCACCAGACCCAATAAAATCAATCCTCCTGGATCCACTCTGGACTGGATCCTAGCTATCCACCCTAACAACATCTTAGACTCAGGCATCCTTTCTGACTCTATTAGCGACCACCTGCCTGCCTTCATCCACCGAGCAACCCACTCCTCCTCTCACCAACACCAATATATACATACTCATAACCTTACAAACTTCAACCCTACAACCTTCTCTAACATCCTCAAACAAACTAACTGGAATAATTTAAAAACACTTCCTCTAGATAACGCCACTGATTACTACAACTCTGCTTTCCTAAATGTACTTAATACCCAAGACCCTCCACGAACTATAAGAGTCAAACCCAACTCCGCACCATGTCTAACTAAGGAAACCAAAAAACTTATGCAACAATGAGATAAATGCTGGAAACTTTCTCAGAGCAATAAACATCCTGAAACCCTTCTTAAATATAAGCAACTCTGCAACGTCACTAAAAGACATATAATCAAAGACAAACAATCCCACTATATAAAACTCCAAGACAACTACTCCAAAAAACCCAAACAATTCTGGAACTCCATCAACTCACTCCTTAACCCAGTTACCAAAAACAGCCCTTGCCCTAACACCACTAAGACTGACCCAGAAATTGCCACTCTATTCAACTCCTTCTTTACTAATTCTATAGCTGAACTAAGTCCTTCCCAAATACCCCATCCACACAAGTTAGTCACTCTACCCCAGCCTCTCAACCCAACTCTCCCCCTACCTTTGAACTTAAACCAATTTTTACCTCCTACATAAAAAACTCCTCAGCAAACTAAAACCATGACCCAATGGCCCAGGCAACATTCCCTCTAACTTCTTAAACATTACTGCAGATGGTATTGTCCTCCCCGTTAGCGTCTTAATCAACATATCTATACAGGAATCTTATGTCCCCAAGCTTTGGCGTGCTGCCTTTATACATCCTCTCCACAAAGGTGGTAAAAATAATAATACCTCAAACTTTCACTGCATAGCCATCCTCTCCCCAAAATCAAAAATATTGGAAAAATGCATTCATACCCAACTAATGCCCTTCCTAACCAAAAATCATCTTATCTCTCAAACCCAACATGACTTCCACCCTGGCCATAGCACAATACTGCTCTTATGTCATTCCTAGAGATAGTCAACCATGCCCAAGACTCTGGAAAAATAGTTTTACGGTTCTATTAGACCTCTCCAAGGCTTTCAATACAATCTCCCATACCCATCTCCTCAGCCACCTTGCTAATCTAAACCTTTCTCACAGTACCCTGTCATGGTTTTCAAGTTATCTATTAGACAGATCTCAAGCTGTAAAATGGAAGAAAGGCATCTCAAACTTCAATCCCACTCCTACTGGATTTCCCCAAGGATCCATTCTTGGCCCATGCTGTTTAACATCTTTGTTAATGATTTCCACTCTGCCATCCCAAATACTAAAATAGTACAATATGCTGACAACTCCACTTTAATCTGCTGTGCCACCAACCTCCAGAACTTCAATCATACACTCAAACTGTCTTCTCCACCACTGAGAACTGGATGCTCCAAAACCATCTATCTCTAAATGCTAACAAATCCAAAATACTACTCTTCCCACCCTCAAAATCCTCCCCTCTTGATAAAACTTCTTTCCAAATTAGAAGTCACACCAATTCTACTATAAAAATTGTTCCCTATGCCAATCTACTTAGGGTTACCATAGATGAACACCTAAAATTTGACACCCATATTCAACTAAACATCAAGAAAACACATCACAAATGTAGCCTGCTATACAGAAACATCCACCATCTCTCTCCTTCTACTAGACAAACCCTCGCCACTACATACCTTCTCCCATGTCTATTGTATGGTGCCCCTTTACTAACTAACTTATCTGCCTCCATCTCTTCCAAGGAAAGTTGTTACAATAAAATCTCTAAATTTGCCATTAAAGCCAAATACTCCTCCCGGCATTGCTTTGCCCTCCACTTACTTAACTGGCTTAAACTTCCCAACCATCTAGACTACCTACAACTTAGTACTACCCATAGGCTATTGTTTAACCCTTCTATATGCCCTGCACTTTCCAACATCCTACAACCATACACCCTAACAGGTCACTTAGATCTGCTCACCTAAACTTTATCACTGTCTTCAAACCAAACCACCCTGCTGGACGGCACCTCCTGTCCTTCTCCTTAGTCAAAAAATGGAACTCTCTCCCTCCTTCTCTATGAATTATAGAAAACTTTGATAACTTCAAAACCCATCTCCATTCCCACTTTTTCTCTAACTGGAAGTGCAATTGCACTTTCCCCACCTAGCCTTCTTCTCCCTCCATTTTCCTTACTTGTCCTTTCCTTACTAAACTCCCCTGGAAACAACTCATTCTTCAGTGTTACCTCATGTGCACAGTGTAAATATTGTAAATAGCTTGCTCTCCCTTTTCTGCCCTCCCTATCATTTGTACTTCTTCTCCCAAATCTGCCTTAACAAGACTCATATTCTATGTAACCATTGAAAAATCCATGTCAACATATGACTCATATGCTAATTAACGAATGTACCACTTCATGTCTCTGATTTATAATGCACCCGCATCCTTAATGTTAACTTTATTTTGTTTATCTTAATGTATCTGCATCTTGAATTGTAACTTTAATCTGTAAAATTTAATGTTTAATGTAATGTGGAGCTTTTCTCTACGGGCTTCCACTGAAAACGGGCCCAGTGGACCCCCCCCCCCGGTCATCAAACTGAAATAAATAAATAAATAAATAAATAACTAGTTGCATGTGTCTTGACAAATACATGCTGAAGAGGGTATTATATTAAATGACTGACCTAATATGGGCCAAGTAAAGGGGAACAGTGACATCCCTAGATCTAGGCACAATCCCTCTGTTTATAAGCCATGCAGTATACAGAAGGACTTTCTGATAACAATAGACACATGCTAGTCAATGTCTACATAAGTTCCCAATGCCACAATATTCAGCAAAAGGAGGCATATACTGGAATCTATGATGTGCATTTTGGACCATATTTTGATAATGCATTGATATTAAAATATTATAAACAGGAAAGCAGTGAATCTCCTCTCTATGACACCATGCCCTTAGCCACTGATTGAATACCAGTGTTTTTTTATAGGATTCAGGTGCCGCATGAGGTGATGAGAAGACTTCTGTAAGCAGGTGTTATTTTCTTGTGCTTGTTAGGATGTTTGATAATCCCACCCATCCTATTGCACATGTGAGATGAAGGACTTTAAGTTTTGATTGCAGCATGAACAATGGTCATGTCATAGTTACCTTTAGTCAGAGCTGAGGTCCCTAATTTTGGCCCCAGGCAGACATAATAATGTCAGAAACTTTTTTTTACACTGACCAGTGATATACACACCTATTTAGCAGACAGCTGAGTCACCAGTTAATAGGATATTTGGGGTTATCAGGTTACAATGCCTGCATTATCAATACTTGTTGTGGCCACATCATTTTCATTGGCACTATTTCCTAGAGTATCATAATTCATATGTAAGCCATGCCATCATGAAAAGGGACTATGACTTGGCATAGATGACCAGACATCACTCACAGCCATACCTTGAAACATCTGGTACTGTCTGTAAATTTGATGTGTGCTAGAGAGGAGTTACCTACTACCAATAACACAGCTGCACTACAAGGATGTACAGCTGAATGCATATTGCTGTCTTTTCACACCTGCTGTCAGAGCAGCTCTAGCTGGTCCTCTTTCTACAGCCCCCATTCATTTCATCTACTTTCCACATATCCAGAATGTCTCCTTTCTATACTGTGCCCCCTCTCTGCAAATTCCTGGATCTGCCACTGATCACATGTACAAATCAGTAATATAGGCTGCGAATACTCACATGGTGGACATTGCAACTATACACCAGAAGGGCCTGTATTTGCAAATATTAACAAAAATGTCATGCATCACGTGTTCTACACATTGTTGAAAGCTATGACAATGTTACTGTAACATACCTGGTCATTCTTCACTTGATAATGCATGGCTTGCCCCTCCACTGGATGTACCTGTAGTGTTCAATGTTAGGGAATCAACAATATAACAATAAACAGTAGTGCCATGAAATGAGGTGAGGGCGCTACCAAGGTAATGTGCACAGCAACAGTATAGAGACACTCACATGCTGCATCCCTGGTGTATGCCTGAAGTAGATTGAGTTGTGAATATTAATGCAATAAACATTGCAAATGCTGTTTGCACTGCTCTATCTCTAACTCAAATGTACCAAAACATGTAATTATACTTACATTCATCATCCTGACCATGTGTGGAAGTGTGTTTCAGGCTCAACTCTGCTGCTGTAAATCATAAACAGCAATATGTGAATATGCATGCGGAAGCAATATGGACTGAGAGTCACAATACTCATCCCTGTAAGGACATAAATGCATATATGTCCATCCTGGCACTTCAGCTTCAATCTCACCACCAGGGATTTGTTGCTTCCCTGTTGCTGTATATAATCGGGCCAAAATATTGTGATGACTTCGGGGGGGTCAGTGGTGCTCCACCACTGGTGACATCCCTTGATCTCTTATAACATGTCACTCTGTTGGCTGCATGAAGAATCATGCCTGAGCACTGTTGTCTACAGGTTTCATGGGGATTGGCTGTGTACTCCAACTGCTTTGATTATGTTGGTGAGGTTCGTTCCAATTTTATTTCTCCAAACAGTATCACCTGAATGGCCTAGGAGTCTCTTTCCATGTTGGTGGAGATATCATTTATGATTTCCTTTTCCTGGGAGGGGGGAGTTGTCACCCATAGATGGTTGGCCATCTGAAACACATTGATACACATATGATAATATTCATTGTTAAGCACATTTATGCATTTGATTCTGTAAACAACATATGTCAAAATAAGCATCATGCATTCTTGTGCAATGCAAAGATCTGTATAACACTGTCTGCGATAAATACTAACATGACATGTAAAAAGAAGCATAAATACGGGTCTATATTATAACCTCGAAGTTATGGAACATCAAATACAATATGGTCGACACCATATTGTCGAAGTTCCGTAACTTCAAAAATAAAAATAAATAAAAAATTGAAACTATAAATACTTACCTTAATGGGTTTAAGCAGGGGGGCAAGCACCCCTGCACTCCCCCACCCCCCGCTACTTAAATATGCCATCTCCGAGGTTGCACTTTATCGTAGTATGGTGCGGAAAAGGGAAAATGTCCCTTTCCTGCACTGTAGTGCAATCTCAGAGTTGGTATATTTAAGTAGTAGGGGGTGGGGGAGGTGCAGCCCCCCACATGGGGGGGTGCAGGGGACTTGTCTCCCTACCTACACACGTCAATTTTTTTTTGTTGTAAATTTTTTTTATTCAGTTTCGACTGTTTAATGGTTTGATGCATCAAGTTCGATCTTTATGCATTGGATCCATTAAACAGTCGCGATTATAATATAGACCCACATAAATACTAACATGACATGTAAGAAAAACAATGCCAGATCTGTGAAATCAACATACCTTTTAATAGCTGCACAGATCATAACTGGGATTAAAACCCCTAACTGAACATATTTTGAACAGAAGTCTAAAGACATCAGCGTCAAGCCATTAGAGTATGCTTGCTTTTTGCTTCAGAATAATACATCAATTAACAATTAAACAAATTACTGAAAGTGCAGGAATAACTCAGGCAATCCACATCCATAGTACATTGAGTTGGGAGTGATAATACCTTTGTTAAGAAGGATCATTGAAGAAATATCTGTAACAGCAACAACACATGTTTTAACACTGATTTAGGAAACGTGATTTAAGAAATATCCATGATATCAACATCACATAATAAATACAGATCTGTCATAATTAGAGCACTGAGAGCAAGGAATTACCAGCAAGAACTGCAGATCATCCATAAATCCTCTTACATATACAATTATCATTTGCTGTGGAAGCCTGTTTGTACAACTGCATATGGGAGTGAACCAAAATATTTAGAAGAACAACACGTGTATGCATGATTTTCCAGATAGCATGACTCCAGGAACTTATAACAACATCTGTTAAACTTAGCATTTTGAGTAAATATGACTTTAAACATGTACCTTTTGAAATGATTATCTTTAACACATTTACTAATTACCCCTACAGAAATTCTACTACTTGCTAATGTACCTCTCACTCAGACTCACCGAATCAAAATGCACCTTGTGTGAACCCATCTTTAAGCACCATGTGCGGCATACATAATTAATGAGGTTCATTAAAATTCAAGTTTTTGGAATCCCATGAATGCACATCAGCGTAAATTGCCATTATGCGCTGAAATGCCCAGGTGTACCATGTAAACCCTCAATGGGTATTGATAAATGGTACCATGTGTGGCACGTGCCCATAATCTTCCAATAATCTTAGAACATGACATCAGCACCACTTTCAGATATTGATCAGATCATTGCTTACTGTGAACTGACTGGTTCCTCAGTGAACATTTCTGTGTTTTTGTACTTTTCAGATTTCACTTGAGGATCATGATAGCTACTTCAAGGCGACTTAGGCATGTCAGTGCACCTAGTTGGACCACTGAAGAGAACTCACACGCTGATGGTGTAAGCTGTACTGGAACAGAAGATGAGAGCCAGACCCTGGAATTTTGCTATGATTGATGTGTGGAACCGGATCTCAAGGTAGCATCGATGGAGGACAGGGATCCACTGCCCTGGAGTGCAGGTTTACCACAGCTATGATGACTTGCATCTGAGGCACACAGCAGATCTTCAAAGGAGGGTCGATGAAGTGTGGAAGCAGCCTGTAGATCCCTACAGTAAGTACCAATATTCTATGTATAACTTGGCATTGCTACGGATTTTACAGATATTTTTGAACCATATATATTATATAGATGTTTTTATAACCATGCATTAGCTGCTGTAAGAATTAGCTTGTGGGGATAACTCAGTGGACTTTGTAAATGCTACCCTCCTAACTATGGGTTTGATACCCATGTTGTTATTTTACTTAATAATCAAATAACATCCATAACTATCTAAATACAGAATTTTACATAGCCACTGTTCTCATGCATCATGGATGTCTATAGCACCTAGGCCATGGATGACTGCACATTTTGTAGTTTTTCATTATAATCCCACTGTATCACTTATTGGACAATTACACATTGGAATATAAACATGTATATATAACTTCCTTGCATCATTCCTCCTAAACAATTGCAGAGACATGTTTATTTAATTTAAAAAGTAATACCTGTCTCATTGCTTACACATTTGTTTTAGTTATGTATTGATAGCTGTTATTTCTTTACTATGAAAGGTACAAAATTGTTTGCATTTTCCATATACATCCATTTACCGCAAGATTTCTAAGAAACATCTGCAGTACCTGTTTTCTACAGTGAACACTTGCTGAATATTAGCTTAGCCTGTATAGCAGCTGGACAACATGTCTAAATTTTGGTGTGTTGTGGGTTACAAACCACACAGGGGAAACATATATCTCTACCTGTTACCTTGGTTAACTTCACCCATAGCAGTTTTTGGAAGAACTATATTGCAATAGTTTATATTAAGGTTTATACTGTGCATGGTAATGACTCTCTGATATAGTCTTCAAATTTCTATGAATATGGCCATAATCTGTAATGTTCTAACATCAGCTTTCTAATAATAGGATTTGTAGATCAGTGTCTGTTTGACATTAATGTGCTGACGGTTAGCTCAGCCTGTCCTAAAAGTTGAAATGAAGACCAGGGAAGATGTATGTATTTAACTAGTGATGTGCAATTTAACAAGGAGTAATGGTCCTCACACATACCTTTCTGTGCCCATAATGCACAGTAGCACAGATGATTCTGTTCACAGATGCTGGATGTTACATGACACTGTCATGCTGTCTGAAGATTGCATGCTGTTCATTAATGTTAATGTTTCTGAACACAATGATGACATGAATGTAATTTTCAAACGGTTTAGCTACATGAGCAGTACATGTTCATACTTTACAATCCTAAGCCAAGATCACGATTAGTAGAAAACACCCTATCAAGATGATGTCATAACGATAACACTTTTCACTACCTGAAAAAGATGTTTTCACAGTTAAGCTGTGTTAGGGGGCAAGTAGGCTCTAAGGTAAGAGTTTGGATGTCCTCCAATTAACACCTGAATGTAAAAATGTCAACTGAGAATTGTGCTCATCTAACATTCTCAGAAAAAACAATGTGCTGAGAAATATATTTCATTGTTTTTTGAGGAATATTTTTTTCAGAGGAATAGGACCACAGTTGGAACAGAGTAATGTGAGCAGAAGGAGAGAGGTATGTTGATTATTTTATGTATATTTTGAACTGAAATGCATATCCCGCTGTTTTCAGGCCTGTAATTTTCAAATTAACAGGTTTATTGGTTAGAATGCAGGAGTACCCATCATGCATCAGTAAGGTAAGTGAAATCAGCAAACAGTAGCTGCCATTACAACTGTGTATAATACTTAGAGTGTTGATATAGTATGCATTTTTGATCCATTTTGTCAGCACACATTTTTTACCAATACATCCACACCCTAAATAACAGTTTGTTGTGTGTATCTGTCACACAGATTTGTTTAGGGTGAATGTTTATATATGCATGCACATACTTATTTATTTGGCACACTTGTATGTCTGGCTTTGTTTTCTGATGATTGTTGTGTGTATTCTGTCCATTCACAGAATGAATGTAAGTCTGCTATGTTAGTGTTACCACTGTTGTTTGCAGACTGTGTAGCATGCCCTTCAATTCAACATTGGTACTGTATCTGCCTTTGACACTATTGGTGTGTTTTTAAAAATGCTGTTATAGCTTAAGTTGACTGACAGTTGAACAGGTACCCATTTGATAGCAGCAGTTTATAATCAACACTCCCTGCAGGTCAGCATTGGTACTGTTTCTTTCTCCAACCCCTTGGTTGTTTTTATAAAAACACTGCTATAGACTAGTGTCACTTGAGCAGGCACCCATTTGATAGCATTGTCACAGAGTTTTTTTATTTTGTTTGTTTTTCAGGCTACTGATTCCTGATTGTTTTGAACATATGTCTAAAGTTGTGTTGATTGAACATATCACAGTTTTTAGTGTTCTACTGATTATAATGATGTGTTCAGCCAAATATTATGTTGCCTGTCTCAGACATTTGTCATATGGTTTGCCTAACGTCCACAGTATCATCCAAAATCTTTTCCTCATTTTTTACAATGGAATGTTGTGGCTGCTCAAATAAATAATTAAATGCAGACAGTAAAATATGTTTTTGAACAGTCACATTTTTACAAAGCTAATGATCCATGTATAGGTTTGTGTATGTGTGTGTGTGTGTGTGTGTGTGTGTGTGTGTGTGTGTGTGTGTGTGTGTGTGCGTTTGTTTTTAAGCATATAGAATTGGTCAGGTAAGAATACCGTTGTCCGTTTTAGAAGTGCGACATAGAGCCATACGCAGCTCTGTCCGTAATGCATGCGTCTCAGTCCCTGTGTAAATTGTCATCATAATGATATTCTATTGTGCTATGATATTCATCTGACTGTTCTGCTTAATAGACATTTTTTTCTTTTCTGAAGTGTTTTGCCACTAATATTTATAGAGCATGGTACCTGAAGACATTCACCAATCCTCAGATAATGACAGCACATGAGAGGCCACTGCCAGATTCTTCCAAAGAAGATGATGATGATGATGATGAAGCTGAGGAACTTGGACCAACTCCTGCCCAAGACATTCTTCCTCCACCCAAGAAGAGATGTTAACATGACCAGGATAGAGACAATTTTTGGGATGAGATCTGGGAAGTCATGGCCAATGGTTTCTGAACACAGATGAGGGACATGATGGGGACCTCCTTTGATGTGATGGCATGCGCTATGCTGGATTCATTCAGGATGATAGCTCGTGAGGTCATTCCAGAGTCTGAGCTACATCAGCCTGTTCCCTCTAGTCAGTAGGTATTGTCTGTGCGATCCACTTATGTTATGCTGCCAACATGGTGGTTGCCACTTAATTGATTGGACTCTAGTGCATGCATGCCATGTATCTGCCATGCTTATATTCTATTATCGTGCGACATTTACTTTGGTTTCAATGTGTGCATGACATGCATTAACATATTACACTATCCACATACATTCAACTGTCTATGCATTGTGGCAGTTAACCTATTGATAGTGCTGGAACAGGCAGCCTGTAAGCATGTGTCTTGCTGGGGTGACTGACAGATAACATATGTTGCCGATAGTCCATCACTAACAATGTCATATGCCTTGGATGCCTGTTTTACAATATCAGATATGTGCAGCATGCAGACATCATTCCACATGTTTTTGGATGACATTTGTCATGGTCTCCCACTGTCATGATGTGATGGTGTGCCATGGTTTGGCAGTACTAATGCCATGTGGGATCATATACAGGTATATCCTGTCTACATGCAGTCCTTCTTTTTGGACTGCATCAAACATCAAGGTAACATTTAGCGATATACAATGTTACAGGTTACATATGCTTTCACAGTACATTCCATTGTGTCTGTTGTATGTAGCATTTCAACACCTATGATGTAGTGACATTGGTGTAAACCTTCCATAAATAGTTGTGCACATTATGACTTTACGTGTGTGCACATAGTTTGATACATACTGAAAACAGAAATGTAACTTTGACAAGTGAGCATTCAGTGATTTACTGCTGATGTGCTGTAGTGATGCTCACAGGAGTGTCCTTTGCTCTGTAATAAGGAGGGAGGTTACATACACCTGCATTTCTTTATTTGATATCTGCATGACAATATATGAGTATGTGACTGCAATTTTTAACTTAGTTACCTACACATGCTGATGTGACATGATTGCACATTACTGTGTATGTGTGTTTTATACATGTCCAGATTTGTGGACATCAGAAATCCATCTGTGCATTTGACATACATTTTCCATTTTTTTAAATGTATGCCTGTGTGGCTTCTACAGCATCCTGTGTGCATTTGCATTATGTAAATTTACCATGTCCTGCTTTACCCTGATGTGACCCCAGGTTGTCCACTTCCCTCCCACCTTACTATTTCCCTGGAATTTTTTGCAGGTATGTTTGTCTTTGTTAAAACTACTGTCCATTGCTACTTATTAATTTGACACAGTCTGTATGTGCCACATGTATGCCCGCTGCACAATGCAGGACATGTACACACAAGTTGCTGGCTAATGCGTGCAGTACATCCTTGTTCTCATTGTACTTGTGTGTTACCCATCACATCCATGTGCACAACCTGCTACATTCATTATTCTGTACTGTTGCATATTTAAACACATTATTACATGTCATTGGTGTAAGTATGTCTACTGACCTTGATTTCATGTACATTCCATGTATACCACTGGCCCACATACATATACAAATGGACACCTGTATGTTGCCCTTGATGTGGCATATGTGTGTAACATACACACATTCCATTATATGTTTGTTTTGGTTGTGTACACCTACTTGTTTATGTAGCAGCCCTTGCTGATCTTCTGCAATACGTATGTTTGGCACTGTGCTTGGTTGTTTGCCTTTCACATGGATGTTTGTAGGTTTGGTTCTGTCCTCTGGAGATATCTAGCATTGTGAGATCTGCATTTGTTCATCTGTGATGTTGCTTGGCTTACACTTGCACTGCTGACAGAGTACTTGGATATAGGTTTATTTATCCAGTTTGTACTATGCTCCTTATTTATTACCTTACAAGACACATTTACCATTGGTCATACACATCCAGGTATGACTGCCACACAGTTTGTGATGTGGTAATGTGACAGTGCAAAGGTAGATTTATTTTTCTGTATTTCACTAAGGCTGTTATGCATCCCCACCCTGTTTGGCAACTTGCCATTGCCTGTGTTGTGCGGTGTGCTGCCTGTGTAACTTACCAGTTCTTACTCTTTTTTTCTGACCTTTGTCTGTCTTGTGTTGTGCTATTTGTTCTATGGATATACCTGCTGTGATTACCTTCACAATCTCTATCCCTATGTTTACCTTCCTTTATATCCTTCAAAAACAGAAAAAAATGGGGTCTATTTCCACCAAAAAAATTGTCCATGCCCCTCTGACTTTCCCTCAGTTTTTCCTGTTCAAACATCCCTCTTGTTTGTCCCTCTTCTTCACCTATACCCCACATCTGCTTTTCTATCTCCCACTTTCTTTGGGTGTGTGCATTTCTTGTGTTCCCCACACAAGTCCTGAACCCATTGTTAGTGACGGTTAGCTATGGCAATGTGGCTGTGATTGCCCTTTGCCTTTAATTTATTTAATTAGGAAATTTACAGATTCCATCAGAGTCCATAAGTCCAAGCTAATATTTTCAATGGTGTATGTATTATGTAGTTATCCATAGTTGTCTCTGAGTTTAGTGTAATGAGTGGTGTGAAGATACATGTATATTACAAATAGCCTTACGGCTTGAAAGCAAGTATTATAATTTAGAGGATGACATGCAGAAATTTCCACAGTTGTCTGAGATGTTTCTGTGTGTACTCCTGCAAATTTATGTTATGAATGCCATGCAGCTTATTTTGGGATACTTGCCTTTTTAATGTGTTTTTTTTTTTTTTGTTTATCACAACGGAGTCTGTTACATTCCATAGTTGTCTGTAACGTTATGTATCTATTTCATAATATTTCTGAACAACTATCAGGATTCTTGAATTGTGATCACCTTTCTGTTTGGTAATGTACAAAGTCATTGGATAACCATTTCTTAATATTATGGATTGTGTGTATATTTCTACAGTGTGCCATGGTATTCTGAGTTTCTTGTCATACAGTAGCATATTACAGTGTTATCCACAAGTTTCATATTGATATCAGCATAATGTGTCAGATTCTATGAGCTTTACAGAATCTGGCCCTCTGTTTAATTGTGTCTAAGCATCACAGTTCTGCCTCCAAAAGCATTGTGTACATAGTTGCACAGTTCTGTTTGAGAACTGACAAATAACAGAAATACAATGAGTGATTTGGAAAATGAAGTTTAATTACAAGTGTCAGATGTAGCAAACATAACATTTAAAAATACATTCACTTGCACTCAGCAAGGAAAATAAGTGATATCTTTACAGATCCAGTTGCACCAGTAAGATTATTCTATGAAATACATCTCTGAGACAAATAGGATACATTGAAGTGTTAAAGAGAATGCATGACCTTTATCAGAGCCAAGAAGACAAACAATCTGGCAAACAAAGAAGTAAATGGGTCACTTACCCAAATTACATCTTTTGTCAACTTAGCTATGGTAGTGTAGTATGCAGCAGCTATTATACAAATGTGCATTCTCACAAAAACAACAAACTACAATTTAGTGTATCCAATCAAACCGCTTGGATTGGAATGGTGGTAGAGAACCAAATTTCACAAAAAATCCCCACACAGATGCAGGGGAATATGTGGAAAACTCTGTATAGACAGTGAGAAGAAGTCAGGGTTGAAACCCCAACCCTGCAGCTCTGAGACAAAGATATTACTGCTAATCAATCATGTTTTCATGAAAGAAATTTGTCATTTTCATCAACTCTCTTCTACACAATCTACTGCATGATAGTGACTGGGATCTGAAACGATGGTACAAAACAGGGATCGTTATCACACAAATGGGCTTTTTGTTTTCTTTCCATCTCTTCCAAGGTCTGTGATATCTCAGCATATCATAGTATGTCATTTCTGTTACTCTCTTAGCCATCCATTTATCAATTTTCTTTGTCAGTTTTTCCTATGTTGTTTTGTCTCCCTCAAACCTATTATCGTTACCAAGAATTTCCCTTTTGTAAGCAGGTTTGTTGTTTCAGCAATTTTTGTTTCTTATTTTGTGCTGGAATTATTACAGCAACATAATCTTGTATATGTTGGGAGCTGTTATGGCACGTGTAGAGCACAGTGTGTGATGTGTCTTTAAGGAGCATAGCAAGTGATGAACATGCATATATAAATACCAGGCACATGTTGTACCTAGTGCCATTTGGAAAGTGCAGCCAAAGGTAAGCATGTGAGAATGAATGTAGTTAGTTTATACATGAGTCATCTAAGTTGAAGTTAATAGCTATAACCGTAATGCGTTTGTACATAATAAAGCTGCTTGAACAGAACCCACAAAGACTCGTCTATTACATAGTGACATGATGAGCGATATGGTATCAGAACCGGGATTCCAGAGATTGATATTCAGAGCCACGAGGTGTGGACATAACAGTGAAGGTAAACTAAGAGAAACGAGCATGAAAAAGAGCCAGAAAAGAACCAAATATAATGAAAACTTGCTCAAACAGTTTACTTTATAAAAAAAGATAAAATGGAGTATTACAAATGCGCACACCACATTATTAAACAAGCAAGCAGCACACAAGGTTTAATTAAGTGAAATGTTTAAGATTAAGATGTTTAAAGCAAAATGAGTATGTTTAAAGCAAAATTAATATGTTTAAAACAAAATAAGTATGTTTAAAGTGAAACAAATGTGTTTAAAGCAAAATGAGCATGTTTAGAGTAAAACGAACATGTTTAAAGTAAAATGAGCATGTTTAGAGTAAAATGAGCATGTTTAAAGCAAAATGAGCATGTTTAGAGTAAAATGAGCACAAGAAGAGTACAGTGGGCATGAAAAGAGGTTAAACGAGCAAAACGAATATAAAAAGGGCAAAAAAGGCACATTAAGCATAAATAAAGCAAGGAGACTGCATGTTTTTTGGCAAAGTGCTGTCTTTTGGCCTAACTAAGACTTCGTATTGTAGCAAAAGCATAACTAGAGTTATTCGAAATATCTCAAAGTGTGTAAAAGTAATTACAATGTACTCTTATTGTTGTGCATGTATTCTGAAGATCTTATCTGTGTGCAAAGTGCAACTATTTCATAAAATACAGTCAAAGTACAGTCATTTCAAAAAGTTTCTTGTGCTGGTTGTGTCTATTCACAAAGGACTGCCATTACAGTGTTTCTTGCACTGTAAAGAATTATCTAGCAAAGCACCACCATTTTGGGGAAGTTCCAATGTGCCATGTACTGTTTATTCACAAAGTACAGTTACCTCAAAATGTTTCTAACACTGAGCTTCTTTAGCCCAGTTCATTCACACAGTTCAGTTATTTGAAATGTTCCTTAAAATGATGATAAATGATTTTTGCTGTACCATAATTTCAAGGGTGTTAAAGTGCTTGAGAGGCTTATTTCACAAGATTCAGTTATTCAGAGGCTTGTTGTGTCATTGGGCAAAGTTACAAATGCTGGCATAAATTTCTGATATATGTCTATATATGAGCAATCGTGTATATTTGCAAAACCCTTCACTGGTATGCATTAATATGGAAGGTGGATTTTGAAAGCCCTCACCACTTGTATTTGATCAGAATATTGCAGAGAACTGGAGAATATTTTAGCAAGAGTATGATATTTTTATACAAGCAGCTTATTCTGACAAAGATGCATGCACCTGGGCATTCATTTTGTTAAACCTAGCTGGGTCAGAGGCCATTGAAATACAGCGTTCATTTGTGTATGCACCAGCAGTATATGAGGGAGAAGGTGAAAATTGTCATATTTTTGTACCGGCCAAATCAAAGAAAGACCCCAGGTGTTTGAAACACAAATTCAAAGAAATGTGCAACCCCCAGACAAATATTACATTAGAGAGACATTGGTTTTACACAAGAGATCAGAAACGAGGGGAAACTTTTGCAGCTTATATTACTGACCTGAGAAACAAAGCTAAAATGTGTCAGTTTGGTGACTTAAAAGATGAGTTAATAAAGGACAGGCTTGTGTTTGAGAAATATTTTGCCTTGTGACAGTGATTTAACATTGAGTAAAGCCATTGAGATTTGTCAAATCCATGAAGTTACAGAAAGACATACAAGTATGTTTGCAAGTGACAAGAGCATGATTTCAGCAGGCTGCAAAGCAGATTTAAATAGTATGCAACACATGGCAAACAGAAGCAAGCCTAAGCACATGGCAGCCACAGTCTCTGCTGGTTCCCCAGGGAAACCACATAGTTTCCAGCAAGTTCTAAGGAAGGAGCATGCTCAGTGCAGTACAAGCATGAGTCAGCAAAACCTAAATATAGCTTCATTGTTAACTGTTGCAATTGTGGTGCCAATCATGAGTCTAAGAGAGAGAGAAATGCTTAGCATTTGGTCAGCAATGCCGCAAGTATAAAAAATGGAACCATTTTCAAAAGTTTTGCAAATTAAGTCTCACAAGGTTATAAAGAAGGGTCACTCAAAAAAGCAAATTGATCAAGTAGACTGCAACTCCACTTTCTATGTAGATGGTATATCAGTAATTGGTGAAAGGGTCGATGCAGCAAATTTGCTGGCAAGAAACAAAGTAGTTTGTACTGTCCAGAGCAATGGTAATTTGCTAAGGTGAGAACTAATGAGCAACTCAATGTGGCTAGTAGTGAGAATATTCTTGCTTATGGAGGTGTAGAAATTCAAACCGAAGGCTCAGTAGTACTTTCATGTTATCTGGCTAAGAATTATTACAGCTTTTATTCTATATAGTTCAAAGATAGTTTGAGAATGAATCTGCTTTCTTTTGCCAAAGAAGTTCATCATATAAGTGCATGTCCAAGTTCCAATTTTTCTGAAGCCATTTTCTCAGAGTATGCTGATGTTTTCAATGACAAGTTGGGCAAGATTCCAGTTGGGTATTCTATGAAGTTAGACCCAGAAGTCAGTCCAGTAGTCAGATCAGTGAGAAAAGTTGCAATAGGTATGCAATATAAAGTTAAAGCTCAGTTGGATAAAATGGTGCTGCAAGGTGTAATTTGTCCAGTTACAGAACCAACCGAATGGGTGTTGTCTATGGTAGCAGCCCACAAGAAAGACTCAGAAGAAATCATAATATGTATTGACCCAAGAGATTTGAACAAAGCATTAAAGAGACCATATCATCCTATGTGTACAGTAGAAGAGGTCGTAGGCCTAATACCAAATGCCACTGTTTTTTCTGTCTTGGATGCAAAGAGTTCATTTTGGCAAGTAATGCTTGATCGCAAATCCTCATTACTGACCACTTTTGGTACCCCGTTTGGCAGATATAGATTCCTGAGGATGCCATTTGGAATAAATTCTGCAAGTGAAGTCATCCAGCATGCAATGGAGCAAATTTTTTTCAGGTTATCCTTGTGCCATAATAATGGATGATTTATTGGTTGGAGGCAATGGTGAAGCAGAGCAGAACGGAAACCTTAACAGAGTTCTAGACAGAACACGTGAAGTGAACTTAAAGTTCAAACCTCTGAAGTGCAAATTCAGTCTAACAGAAATTACATATGTAGGTCATTTATTTACTAGCACTGGCTTTAGTACAGACCCATCTAAGCAAGCAGCTATCCTTGAGATGTCAACGCCAGATAATATTCAAACTTTAAAATGTTTCCATGTCATGGTCAATTATCTAGGCAAGTTTATACCAGATTTCAGTGAGATGACAGCACCTGTAAGAGAGCTAATGCACAAAAATGTTACATGGTCTTGGTTGGAACAGCACCAGAAGGCATTTGAAAACCTTAAGCAGAAAACTGCCACCCCACCTACATTAAGATGCTATTATGTCAATAAACCAGTCACTCTTTCCTGTGATGCTTCAAAATTTGGCCTTGGTGCAGTTATTCTTCAGGAAGGCAGACCAGTAGCCTATGCCTCTAGAACACTTACCCAAACTGAGATGCAGTATGCTCAAATTGAGAAAGAACATTTGGAAATAGTATTTGTATGTTCCAAGTTTCATGATTATATTTATGATCGAGCTATTCAGATTGAAACTGATCACCAACCTCTAGTTACTATTTTAAAGAAGCCTATGCATTCAGCTCCAGCGAGATTACAAAGAATGATGCTCATATTGCAAAAGTACAACTTCAAAATGGTCTACACAAAAGGCAAACTTCTTTCACTAAATATTTTTTTTTTATTATTTCAAATAAGATGTCTTAAACATTACATGAAATAAAGATAAATAACATATTTACAATTCTAAAACATTACTAACTTCAAACCATTATATAACTATTTACATTGGTGTCTATGCAAATAACATTGAAATTCTATATTATATAAAGTTAGAAACATAAGATGATATATCTTCTTCGATATTTTCAAGTATTTCCAGTACTTTCATCCAAGAGTAATAGTAAGAAGTAGATCTTTTAGTTCTGTTCTTCACTGTTAATATTTCCATGTGAGCAACTGTTGTTGTTAAAGTCTCAAATTCCTTGAACGTAGGCGAAGCCTCATTTTTCCAGTGTATAGTTATGATTTTACGTGAAATTGCCAATAGTGACCATAGGATTTTAGTGTCTTTTTTTGGTACACAGTTTGGAATAGGAGAGTTGAATAAAATTAAAGACTTTGTTAATTGAAAATTATCATTATAAACAGTCTGAAAAAAATAATGGATTTCCAGTACATATTGAGACATATACATTCATAAAAAACATGCTGCCAATCTGCTTTTATCTTGGTATGGCATCTCCAACATTGATCTTCAATAGAATACATTTTGGCTAACCTATGTGGTGTATAGAAACTTCTGTGTAGATATCTCCAAGTGAATAATTGCCAGTATTTTGATAATGTAGAAAATTTGGAAGATTTTAGAATATTACTTTTTTCTTCTTCAACTGGAGGATGGTTGTTTATTAAAGTATAATAATCCCAGTATGATTTTTCATGATAGTTTTTGTTTTTAACAATTTTATAGATATTAGACAAATAACCTGTACCCTGATAAGGCTGTTTTGTGATAAGAATAAGGTATTCAATGAGTTTTGGAGCTTCATGTCTAACTGAAGGTTGCATTTGTTCTATTTTATTTATAAGAAAATGCCTTAGATTTTGTAAAACAGCCAATTGTCTTTATTTATATTATAATTATAAATTATCTGTTCCTTTGTTAGAATTTTCCCTTTCTCTATAAGTTGATGCCAAAAGAGTAATGTTTCTTCTTTAAGTATATTTATTTTAGATATTTGGAATGTATCTAGAATATTTAGTGTAAAAGCTATAGGAAAATAAGAAAAATCCAAGAATTAATATTTGGTATTTTGTTTATATATGTTCTGAACACTGAAAGTGTAGAACTTACATAGTTTGATGGCAATTTATTAATATTATTCCTTTTCCCTAAAAATAATCTTTTAACATCCATATAAGGGGTGATGGTATTACTGTTAAGTTGTCTTGTATGTGATTATAATTGATTTCTATGTAAATCTGCTCATGGGCTTGTTTCCATATAGGTGTGTATGAATTATTTAACCATAGTGTTATGTTTTTAATAACAGATGAGGTAATATATAAATCAATATTCATTAATTCCACCGTCTTCTCAATATGGTAAATGTTTATTTAAGGCTATACGGGGTTTATTTGGAAACCATAGAAAATTTAAAATTAGTTTATTGTATCTTTGAATAATATATTTGGGAGGTGGCAATGAAAAATTTTGTATTAAGTATAATATTTTGGGAAATATGATTATTTTAATAAGATATAATCTGTCTGCTGTTGAAAAGATATATTTATTCCAGTAACCAATTGTTTGTTCTATTTTGTCTAGTATTTTATTATAGTTAAATATTAGAGAATCTGTTAATTCATTGAGTAGATTTATTCCCAGATATAATAATTTACTTTCTGTTACTATATATTTGGAAAATCTTTTGTTTATATTATTTTTTTTTACAATTACAGGGCATAATTTTAGTTTTGTTTTCATTAAATTTTAAGCCTGAAATATTTTGAAATGTATTCATGGAGTTAAATAGAGCATTCAAAGACTCATTTGCATCTGAGAGAGTTAATAGTATGTCATCAGCAAAGAGTTGGATTTTAAGGTTTAACATTTTATTAATACAAATGCCCTTTATGTTATTGTTTGATCTGATTTGATTTGCAAAGGGTTCTATGAGTAATGCAAATAACAATGGTGATAAAGGGCAACCTTGTTTAGTTCCCTTTTTATTGTTATAGGGCCTGATCTATATGATCCCAGTTTAACATATGCAGTAGATTTTTCATATAGTATTTGGATAAGATTATTAAAATTAGAAGGAAAGTTATATTCTTTTAAAACTAGTGAAAGAAAGTTCCAGTTAACCTAATCAAAAGCTTTATTAATATCTAATGAGATTACATTTAAATTTAGGACATTATGTTTGCTATAATCTATTAATGTTAGTATTCTTTTAATATTATCTGAAGTATTTCTTCCTTTAATAAAACCTGTTTGATCTTTGTGAATTAAGAAAGGAAGAAAGTGTTTGATCCTATCTCGTATATAGCCATAAACATCTTGTAGTCTATATTGAGTAATGATATTGGCCTATATGAGGAACACTGTTTCTCATCTTTATCTGGTTTGATAATTGGGGATATCAATGAATATTTCCAAGAGGGTGGTATATTCAAATCTTTATTGGCTATATCATATACTTTTAATAATAAAGATATGGCTTGATTGGGTATTAATTTATACATTTCTGGTAGCATATTGTCTGGGCCAGGTGCTTTATTTGTCTTGAGCTTTTAATTTGTGATTTTAATTCTGTCATATTGATTGGTTTGTTTATAATGTCTATTTGTTCTTGTGTTAATTTAATATGAATATTGTTTTCTAAGTATTTTTATATCCTTAGTAGGTGTATCTTGAGTATTTATGGAATTATCAATGTTAAATTGAGTCTGAATGCTTCTAAAATATCATTTAGTTCCGTAACTCTTTTGTTAGTATTGGGAATAAATATTTCTTTTATTTGCTTAGATTTAATTATTTTTTGTTCTATTAGTTAAGTATCTCAGGTGTGCTGAATTAGTAGAGTATGAGTTTATTTTTATCTTTTCTAAGTTAATCATAATCTTATGGTGTAGCAATTCTGTATACTTCTTATTGATTTGTGTAAGTTCTTGAACTTGAGTAGCATTACCCTTTTGTATTTCCAGTTTCAATTTATCTGCTTTGTTTTGTAAGTCTAGCATATCTTTATTCCATAACTTCCTTTTATTTATGTACCAGGATAATATCTTCCCATATGTAACTGCTTTTAATGAATCCCAGACATATATTTCTGAAATATCTTCTGTGTAATTTATTTCTAGAAAGTTTTTGATTGTTTCTTCATAAAATTCTTTGAAATCTCTCAATTTTGTGATATAGGAAGGTATCCTAGTAATGGGATTTGAATAAAATGGTGTAAGCTCTATCTCAAAGACTATGGCATTATGATCAGATAAAGGACAATTTATGATTTTGACTTTGTCAATTTTGTTATTAGGTCATTGGCAACATATATTCTATCAATTCTAGAGTTAGTTTTATATCTATGAGAATAAAATGTGAAGATTAGTGAGTCTGGTTCTGCAAATTCATTTATATCTTTTAAATACAATGTATCTATAAATTTTGATAGTGCTTTAGAGATGGGTTGTTTTCATCTTTTGGATTTAGAATCTGTATCTTTTTCATTCATTATACAGTTGAAGTCTCCTGCCAATATCAGGCTACCCTTAGTTAAATGAATTATCTCTTCAAAATGCTGTTTAACTGTTTTTAATCCTAGTCCTGGGATCCAATATAGATTTACTAACGTATAGATTCTCTTATTTAACTCTATTGAAACTAGACAAAACATACCTGATGTATCTTGATGAGTAGTAATTATTTTAGGTGTTATAGTTGAGTTGCGAAGTAGTATAGCTACTCCTCTTTTTTTGTTTTGTATTGAGAGTTTATTAGTACTGTGTAATTATTAATATTTAAGTTGTTTATATCTCTATCTAATAAGTGTGTTTCTTGTAAAAAGACTATTTGTGGTTTATGTAAGTTTATGTACTTGAATAGGCTTCTCCTTTTATTACTATTATTTAGACCATTAACATTTATGGATAAACATTTCATTTCCTAGTTTTGAGTTTGTTTTATGTGTGAGTTTATGTAAATATTGTTTATTCTTAGTTCCATCTTGGATACAGAATTCAAAAAGTTTTTCTTGTATGATTTTTGCATGTTTCTGAGTGACACCAAAGTGATAGAATAAAAAAAAAACAAAGAACTTCCAAACTTGTAATTCTTAACCTTAAAACCATTCCCTATTGCTATGAGGTAATATACCTCTTCGTTTGGTTAGTGAATCTAACCAAACAAACTTTCTACCCTCACAAATAATATTTGGATCAGTTTCTCTTATCCTCTTAGTTTTAAATAAAGATAATTGAATAATATATTAAGATAATCTAATCAGCTAAAATATATACATATATTCTTTACTCATCTTATTGTAATTCAATAATACTTACTTCTAAGCAGGTTTCAAAAGGTACAAATATTTAGATTAAGGTAGTATCATTTCAAAATAATTTAGGGTATTAATAAACATCATGTTAAAATCTATAACTGTATATTTCATACATCTGTTGAAAACTATTTACTGACATCACTGTATAATACAGTACCATTGTTGTGCAATTGTTTTAGACTACTCAAGTCCGAAACCAGTGTTTAAATTAATATTTGCAAAGTCATATTGGAATAAAACATGAATAGTTCTGAAACCACATCATATTTCATGTTTAACATAAACTGAAATGCGATACAATGTATAAGTATATTAATATTTCTTTAGTAGACATTAAATATGTTCCTCTGATTGCATTTTTCAGCTTTTCAATGACAATTCCCATGGCTGGAGACAACAAGATCACAATTTAGACAGCTCCCTTATCCAAGAGACCACTCATAATGTTGTTACCTGATTGAGTGTCTTGTTGCCAACACTTCCATCAACCCTCAGAGGGACCCTGCACAATGAAAACTGACACAGTACAGAGGTAAAACTGCAGCACTTGACCACACCCTCAAAGCAAACATCTATGTATATCACACATCAACTCCCACAGCTTAGACTGACACCCAACCAGTGAGTCTATCTGCTGACAACAAGTGCTGGAGATACAATCCTGACCTACTCAACACCAGTAATTCAATCCTATGACTGAACAAAAGTATACTGGAGAACACATCAAAACAATGGAAGCTGCCAAGATTCAAACCACCATGTACAAAAATATTACAGGCCAAAATTCCCAACCCATTTTGCAGCAAAGAGACAAAACATATTCAAACCATGGGGTAACACCTTTACCACGTCAAAAAGGTGTCCAAGAAGCTTGTTTTTCCTCCAACATCGGAGGACAGCCACGATGATCCATGCACTGCAAGAGTACCATTTTATCCTGGCAATTGCTTCACGACTGTATATAGAAACATTTAATCCAAATCATTAACTGGCACCACAACAATATTTCTCAGAAAAGCTGTTTTACAGCCAATGACCAGACAGAACGCATCATTGAGAGGATACATTTATCAAATGTCAAGTGCCCCAGCCATAATACAAGTGTCTCCTCAAATCAATCCCCAACGAATCTACTGCCCACCAAACTTGCAGACCAATACTGGCATCCTTTCATGCAGTCACATTGAAACACCAAAATACAGGTCCGCTGATCAGGAACAACCAGGCTCTCAACTGCCAGACAACACACCCGTCTGCAGAAAGGTCCAAGAATCATAGTTGCATTGTCAAGCATCCTTGTCCACACTAACAGTAACATGATATACCCATACACTAGTATTGTGTCATTGTTGATAATGTAAGAAGCCAGCCAATATTATGAGAAGAGTGAAGCCGCAGCCAGGCAACATAACAAGAAGAGCACAGCCGCAGGCACCATTCAGATGAGCAAACGGAACAGCATGAGCCATCTAAGGATGGATAGCCCGTTGAGTACCTGCCACAATGCATGCCCATAATGCATGGCAACCCAGTAACAAATTAGGGTGTGGGCTAAGCCTCTCCCTTCCACTCAAATCAGATCCAACACAATATGTGTGTAGAACACAGATGCTTGACAAAGCCCAAAGCCACATGGGATATAAACATTGTATAATTGACACACGGGTCAAATCCACTGTTGTTATGTTACTCATTATAGTTGCCTATACAATCATTGCTTCCACTTTCTCCATCTAGTATACCATACCGCCATCTAAATGTTTGATTTGCCAAATGCACATCCAACCTTCTTGTTGCATCCCACCTGCCCACCCGAGGGCATACCTTGGCAGCAGGACATCAGTAGTATTCTGCAGGAGCACCAGCGTGGGAAATGGCAACCCTCCCCAAAACAAACCTGTCAGTTGCTTGACATTTACTAGTTTCTTTAGAGAATTTGTAAAACAGCAGTGATTTTATTTGCTGATGATTAATTTCTGCTTTTAAACTCTGCTGTATAAAACATAGTAAGGGATAGCTAAAATGTCTGGAAATCTAAACTGATAGAAAGACAAGCAGATATATGTCCTTGTCTATCAAGGTGCTAGAAGACATCAGTAGCCATAAACTGAAAGTGCTTCAAAAATAAATATCTGTGTATATTTATATGAACCTTTATATTATTTATGTTTCCTTAGAAGGAATTTAGGTTTCTGTATCTTTAAATGTGAACCTAGCTTATTTTCTGACTAGACGCCAATTAGAAAGAGTCAGGGATGCCGTACACAAGTAAATGCGACAAGCAATAAGTAACTCAAGTTTCTAGTGATGTTTGTGGCTGTTAAATTGTCTCGAGAACCAAGCGGGAAAAGGTATGTGTTTTTCTTTTTCTTTTCCTCCTCTTATTTGGTGACAAACTCATGTAGTGTGCAAGCACTCTAGTTTACGGAGTAGTGTTCACAACTGTCAAACTTTGCATTTTAAACATGCTATGCCTTATTTCTCTACAAAAGAAAAGACAACAGGATATCTAAGCTAGTCACAAGCATCTTTCAACTCCGGATGTCTGGAGCCACAACACACATGACTTATAGCCTCAAAATATCACTTAAAACATATTTTTTCACTGGACTATATCAGTATGTGCATATGGGTCAAAGGCAGAACATCTTTTAAAATTATTTAAAGTAGTCTTATGATACATCCTAACTGAAATACTTCATTTCAAAAGCAACACATTTCTGCCCAGCATTAGCGTTTATCCAAACAGGGACACTTTTAACTTATAAAAAGTAATACTATCAGGGATGTAACTGATAATAAGTAATATATCAGCCGTTACTATACCTATTAAGCAATATAACCATATACTGATTAAAGTATTATAAGTTAATGAAGATTTAATAAAATAAGAAAAATAAAAACAACAAAACACAAAGAGAGAAAATAAATAAATAAATAAATAAACTATTTGGGAACATTATTATGCATTGATTTCTCTGATTAAGAATATGAAAATAATAGATGGATAATAATGAAAAATAGAGTAATGTTTAAATTATGCTTAGTATATTGATGTGATTTGAGATAAATGTATTTACATTTATGCTAATTTTGACATTTAAAATATAATTGAAAACAGTACCTGTTTTGGTGTAACTTGAAGACAGTAAGAACTTTTATTTTGTTGTTAGTATTATTATTTAGATTTTTACAGAATATAACATATGTAAGATTATTTGTCCTTTAGTTTTTTTCTTTTGCTCAACAGTTATCCAATTATTTACTTCAGCATTTCTCTTCCGTGTTCTTATTGTCCAGTCCATAGATTCTTCTTGTGTTAGGATGTTGTTGTTGGTAAGGTATTTTATTGCTGAATCTACTGTTTCAAAGATTTTATTCCATTTGGTAGAAAACTTTCAGTCTTGCTGGAAATAAAAGATGGACTTTCAGTTGCTTTTTCTTCAAGGTTTTTTATTGGTAGAAATTCTTTTCTTTTGAAACCACCTTTGTAGAATAATCATTGTCAAATCTTATTAATGAATCATTGTATTTGATGGGAGAATTTGCCCAAGCATTTCTTAATATAAGATCTTTATCTTGTGTAGAAAAAGTCTCACAATTATAGATCTCGGCTTGTTCTTACCGGAGAAGAAGCATTTCCAGAAGCTGCTAGTGATCTATGCGCCGTTCTATACCATATGAAAGAGCTTCAGGTATTTTTGTTACATCTGGTATCCAGGTGGTAAGAAAGTTTATCATATTGTCCCCTTCAGATTTTTCTGGTAGACCATATATTCTAATATTATTTCTTCTTGTTCGGTTTTCCATATCATCAAGCTTTTCTAGTAAATATGTATTCTGTTGAAGTAAGAATTCAGTTTGTTGTTCTTCTATTTGGACTCTAGTGTCAATGTCACTTAATGACTGTTCAATAAGTGATATCTGTCCTTTCTGCTGTGTAAACATTTCTTGAAGCTGTTCCAGTTGTTGTGAGCACTTTTCTTTAAAAGTATCTATTTTATTGTCCATCTTGTCGATTTTTATTGTAAGTTCCTGTATATTTGTAATGAGAGACTGCAGGTCTTTTTGAGAGAAGAGTCTTGTGCTGTATTCCTTAGATGACTCATGCTGTAAAGCTGATATTGGTGCTGATTTTCCAGTAATTAATTTGACAGGAATTATTCAAGTTCTGACAATAAAATTTTTCTTATAGATGCTCAGAGTTATTAGAAATAAGTTAGTAATAAAAATTTCTTCAAATTAAATATTATTTTGTAAAATTCCTGTCAGGAACTGTATTGAGGTAAGAGAGCTGAAATGAAGTGCAGCTATCAGTTCAGCATCCTAGCCACGCCCCTCAAAGGCAAACTTCTTTATCTGGCTGATACCTTATCCAGATCGCCAGAAATACAATGGAGCAGCTTGACACAGAGAATTTTGATTTTGACGTAATGGCAGTGCATAATTTTTCTACCATGAGACTTGACGAGCTGAGAAATCATACAAGGACTAATCCAATTTTTCAAAAGCTCAACCACTGCATTAATATTTGATAGCCATCAAAGCAATCTAGTGTACCACTTGAAGTGCAAATCTATTTTCCTTACAGAGATGAGATATTGATGGAAAATGACATTATTTTCAAAGGTCCTAAAATTGTTGTTCCTGCTTCTTACAGCACGAATATATCCAAATTTTGCATCGCGGTCACCCAGGTTCCGACTACCAAAAGAAGGGTGAGATAACTAGTATTTTGGCCTTCACCAGTGAAAGACATTCATAAAGCAATTATTTGAAGGGTCAAAGCGTGACAATACTGATGTCTTTTTGAATCTACTTAATCTCAGAAACATACCTTGTGATGATATACTTGGCTCACCTGCTCAGAGACTTCTATCCAGGCAAATCAGAACAACATTACCTGTTAGTTCCAGTTTATTAAGGCCTAAAGCTAAAAACAACAGAACCATCAGAGCCCAATTATTCAAGAAACGTTCTATCCAGAAGTCCAGTTATGATAAATTGAGCAGATTTATTTATCCATTGAAAGAAGGAGAGACAGTGAGGATACAAACAGCGAAAGGTTTAAACCGGATTGGTCAAGTAACAGGTATATTTATCGAGCCAAGATCCTACTTTGTAGAATCCGAGGGTGTGGATTGCAGGAGGAATTGCAGACATCTCCTTCCTGTACCAGAATTGTTATCGCAGCATATAGATGCTAGATCTCAGAGCAATCCAGACATTGTTCCTGTTCCAGAACCTGTACCATCTGATTCCAATCCTGAGGATGTTCCCTGTATTCCTAAGGTCGAACACTCAGAAGGGACAGTTCAAGTTGTTAAGCTTAATTCCTAGTTTTACATCACACAGTTTGGTCGTACGTCCAGACCAGGTGTGAGATACATGGCAACTTGGACATAACTGTATGTATGTATATAATTTTGTATAGTGCATGACAAAAAAAGCTATTTGTATTATTTGTATGCCCACTGATATCCTCTGCATCGCATATTCTAAAAGAGGGAGGATGTAAAGCACAATGTGTGATGAGTCTTTAAGAAGCATAGCAAGTGCTGAACGTGCATGTATAAATAGCAGGCACGTGCTGTACCTAGTGCCATTTTGAACGTGCAGCCAGAGAGTAATGCATGTGAGAATGAATGTAGTTAGTTTGTATATAAGTTACCTAAGTTGAAGTTAATAGCTATAACCGTAATGTGTTTGAATATAATAAAGCTGCTTGAACAGAGCCCACAAATACTCATCTATTGCATAGTGACATGATGAGCAACAGTACTTATTCCTTTACTTCACTGAAACAGTACCATAAACGTACATATGTAGCTGTTGGACATTGTTGTTTCAATGTTTTTTGTTAGGCAGGACTGTAGACAGCCCTTGACTAATTAGCATGATTTAGTCTCTTTCTGTCATCAGAATTAACCAGACAAATAATTTTTATCAGCTAAGGACATCCATGTAGCATCACCCACACAACTAAGGAAAGGCTATCAGTCTGTCAGTCTTTTCTGCACCCAAATGTGGTGTGGTTCTCTGTATTGAGTTAAGCCACGAGTTCCATTCCTGCTGGTCTATTCTGTTAATTCCTTTAAGTTTTGTCCTATTTTCCTTTTATAATCACAATTCTGTGTCATATCAAATACTCAATGTAGGTTTTAGTCAATATTTTACAAGTTAACAACTATATTGCCTTTTATACTCCAAGTTATTTTGAAACAGGCTAAAAGAGGTATGAATGTCTTGATGTTCTCTTTTGTCAATACGATTTAACAATACTTGGGAGTATTCAGAAACATTTTCCAAGACGCAGTGCTGTACTATATATCACAGATCATATACTGTGACTCAGCCTGATGTTTCGTTGTACAGTCGCAGCATCTTGAGAAAAGTTCTACGAAATAAATTAGAGCAGATGCATCATTGGCAGTAGTTACACTATACAATGTGGCAAAACAGCCACACTATGGGAAGTCACATGACCAGTACCACAAGAGTACTAAGATGGCATGCCCTAGACTACGTGCGTGCAAACAAGCAATGAAGCACTTCGTGTCTGCAGCTCAGGCACAGTACAAAGGGCAGAGAGAGACAGCATAGGAAAGTACAAAGTCAGTTCTTTATAGAAATTTGCAGGAAAGGGGGCAATAGTAAAGGTAGAAAAGGGGGATAACAAACATACAATGGTAATCTTGTTGGGGAAGGAAAAACATATTTTCTGGGACTGGTACCCATTTTATTTTTTTTAAGAAGGGTAGTTGAGAAATTAAAAGAAGAACTTGTATGTGCCAAGGATAGAGAGAGAAGGAAATGTAACAGGGGCAGACAAACAAACATAAAGTGACACAGAATGACAAGGTTAGTATGCACATAAAAGATGAGGACAACAGTAGATGGACAAAAACATAAAGAGAGAAAACTGGTGATTTGAAGGCGAGGTCTCCAAACAGGTTGGGGCTTGGTGCAGGTGGCTTGTCTGACCAGACCAAAGGAGCTCCTATGCAGATGTCAGTCAGCTCTGTGGCTGATATCATGGGTAGGCTCTGCCTCTTATGGCCTAATAGTCAGAAATGTTTGGTCACATGACTCTATTAACCAGACCAAGGTTCTCTCTATGGATCCAGTGTGGGAGTTCATCAGCCAGTGCACCGTAAATGTGAACAGACACACACCTGATGCTGGGTGACCATGGGGGTATCTCACTGGACCACTCTATGAAAAGAAGCCCCCATCCCCCCTTCTAAGATGTGGCCACAAAGGTTATCAGTCTGTCCTCCAGGCCATCTTTAGCAGGATAAGCTTTGTCCTCTGATCAGTGCTTGTTCTGTTGACCACTTGTGATCCAGCACCAGGCCCAACAACCAAAATGAATCCAGGTGGCTGCTTCTATCACAGCAGGAACTGCAGAAGGAGAAAACAAAAAAAGGAAGAGGTGTGTCAGAAGAACAGCTGAAAAGCTCTTGAGAATCACAGGGATCACAGAGGAACAAGAATCGGACACAGACGAGGGCTTAACAGAAGACATTGTGACCTCTTTAACACCGGGTACTGTAAACCTTACTTCATTTTATGAGTTCAGTATATACACTTTTACTGAGCTCAATATAAACCCGGGCATCATTTACTATTCTTAAAGGGGTTTAACTTTGTACCTTCAGGGACAGCTAATATTGAACAAACTTTATTAGACTTAAAGTTGTTCACTCGCAAGCTTAATTTACACTGCTTAATGAATGACAACCCTGAACCTCTGTGCATACAAACTAATTTAAAAGAAGTACAGTTAACCCACCTTTATTGCCAGTGGTTCACACATTTGAAAAAATGTGTGAGAGGGACATCGGGTCATTGTTGACTAAAAAATGCAATCATGGGTATTATAACCTCAGGGAGAGGATCAGAGGATTTTGTTCACTTTAAAACATGACAAAGATATTAGATGTATGTGACCAGACAAGGGGGGAGGTCTGGTTATTATGTATGAATTGGATTATAACCGTTGAATGTACAACTTACTGGGAGATAGTGACACCTATAGTTTAGCATCTTTAAGCGAAATTAATATTGCATACAACAGCATTAAGGTGGCCGTTGATGAATGGCTACTTTATGATTACATCAGTCTGGATTTGCATGAATTCTTAAGAGTCACCAACCCAGTAATTCCCAGGATATTTGGCATTCCCAAAATCCATTCCAATGCAGAAGACCCCCCCCCCCTCTACGACCAGTTGTGACAGCCCATGGCTCAGTGATGAAACCACTAGCAACATTTGTGGATGCTAAGAACTTATTTAGTCCATTCCCCACATCATTTGTGACTCATGGAACCTGTTTGACAAGGTCCATGCAGTAAAATTTGATGAAAACTGTCTTTTTGTAACCTGTGATGTCAAAAACTTATTTTCTGTAATTCCCCATGAACTGGAATTGCAATGGTTTGATGACATAATACAACAGTTTTGCAACCTCATGGATTATGAAACTTTACTTGTGCATGACTCTATGGAAATGGTGTTATCAAACAACTTCAGTAATTTTGTGGAGAATATTTCAAACAGCTGACAGGGGTTGCCATTGGCGCTGCATGCATCTTAACCTTTGCAAATGCAAATTGAATTTTGTTAAAATAGGAATTAGACATAGTATTCCAAACTCCTCTTTTCAAGTTATGTAAAGGTTACTAGTGTTTTTGGATGACCTACTCATCACATGGCAAGAGAACACACAAGAATTTACTACTTTCTTTGACTTCATGGAAAACAGCACCAGTTTTTTAAAATTCACCTATAAACTGGGCTGGAAAGAGATTAACTACCTTGATGTCAACATATGGTGGTCCCCTGAAACTGGACTATCCACAGGTATATACAGGAAACCAACATTTTGCAATACATATTTATTTTTTACCAACTGCCATATGTACCACCAAAAAAGAGGGATAGTCAAGAGCCAATTTTCCAGAATTTCCAGACTGACATCTAATGACGAACATTGACAAAAAAGAGTTCACCTCATTATATGAGATGTTTCAGGTTAGGGGATACCCTACAGAGCTTCTCGAGACTATAAAAAGAGAAATTTGGTCTGAGAGAAATGGAAAATACGGCTCTATTCTTAAATATGGGCTACACTTTAACAACAAAGACACCTCACTTGTTAACGTGAGATATGATTTTTCCAACAATATGGTTATTCATTATTCACTTGATGTCAAGGACATTGAAAACATAGTTTGAAAATACTGGTCAGTTTTTCAATGTGATGACACCACCGAACAGCTTATTTCTCATAATCCAGGATTTACATACAGAAGGAAATATAATACTATGAGCCTATTGGAAAATTGCCAACTTAACATTGAAAGGTCTTTCCCTTCAACTAGACCTTGTGGAAGATGCAATCAATGTGCATACATTAACAGTAACTACACTGGCAATTTAGATGACAATTCTGCAAAACATTCCAAGGGTGGAAGGTTTCATTGTGGTTCTGAATGGGTGGTTTACCTGGCACACTGTTCACAATGTCACGCATTCTATATAGGTATAACAATGCATTAAATAAGAGAATATACCAACATCTATATAGTCTGCAACAATCTGATAACAAAAGTGCCCTGGCACATAATGCAACTCAATGTAGTGGTTTTAAAAAAGTCCAGTTCCTAGTTCTGGAACATATTTGGTCTACTGTTTATTTGGGGGACTGGGAAAACTTTTTACTACATCGACAGATACTTTGGCAACTAAGGCTTGATGCCACGGCCTTTCCAGGGTTAAATGACAATATATCCATTACAAGTGAACTTAAAGAAAGGCGTGCATTGTTTGATTGTGTTTAACACAATGTTTTTTTTCCACTTGCTATATCAGTATTTTTCCCACATGCTACATCAGTATTTTATATTTGCTGTGCATTATATTTGCAGCAAGGTTTTCTAGAGTTTGAATTACAACCTGGCTCTTTAAAAATAGATTCAATTACTACTGCATTACGTGAGTGAGCGGAGACCTATAAGGGGGTACTTAAACATTTTTAGTTTCTATACACACTGTTACCCGCGGTGGTGGTGCTGCGATAGCGTTGCCGCCTCACAGTCAGACGCTGTCCGGTTCAATTCTCAGCTAGAGCATCTTCTGCATGGAGACATGCGTGAAAGGGCATACATTCGTTGAAGGTTGTGCATCAGGGCTGGTAACTCGGCATGTAAAAATTCAACTACCAATCATTAGCGGACCGGAGTTCCGCTGTGGCGACCCCTAACCGGGAAAAGCTGAAAGACACAACAAAAAGTTTCTATACACACTGTTCTGGTTTTAAGGCAAAAGTGCTTAACATAGGTTGTTTTGTTGTGTTTTTAATGGCTGTTTTATTAAAAGTGTCTACTGGATCTCGAGCTGATGTTGAATTTTTCTTTTCATCTGGTATGTATGTCTGTATGTATGTATGTATGTATGTATGTACCAAAAGTATTACTTCCACAGAATTGTTCCATAGCGCGCACTTATCTCATTAGCCTGGTGACAGAAATGGCAAGCATGACAGTAATGCCTAGGTGATAATATTAACATGATGTGTTATGGCAGCAGTTCAGAGAAAATCAAGCTAAGTTAATTCATAAGCATAATTGCTCCACCATCAGTGGTGGCTGGTGACTTCAAATCAAAGGGGGCTGCAGGAGACAGCTGAATGGGTTGGGCCAATGGGAAGGGGTGCGGCCAGCTAGAAAGGGAAGGAGCTATGCTCAAAACCACAAACACTGGAACTTTAATTAAATACTCTGCCCTGGTGCCAAACCATAGGTTCATAGGTTCATACTAGGCTATCTGCACTAGGGCATTTATAAGGCTAGCCAGAGTGTGTTTGGCTTTCGCCACCCATTTTAAATTAATTTTGCTATGCCCTTTTTCGAGGTTAGTATACTGTGCCTCTGTCTAACAGTGACACAGAAGTGATACCCGGGGTAAACCTACGATCTCCCATCCACTCATCAAGATTCCTCTTGAAGAGAGTCAATGAGGGACTCTGCCTAACCTGGGCTGGGATTTTATTCCAGAGTGAAGGGAGCCTCTGGGTTATGAATCTGTCCCTCCAGCATGTCCTGTTTATTTCAGTGCTGAGGTTCAAGTCTCGAGCGCGTAGCTCGATGGGATTTGGATTTTCTGAGGTGCAGCATGTCCATTAATTCGGGCTGGACATGGCTTTATACATCAGGCACAGATCGCCTCTGAGCAGGCGGTATGCCACTGAGTAGAGCTGGAGTTTCTTTAACCGGGCAGCATATGGCATCTGTTTGAGCCCTTTGATCCTCTTGGTGAGGTACTTTTGGGGTCTTTCCAGTTGCTGCAGGTGTCTGGTAAGGTACATCCCAAAAGGGGCATTGTACTCAATTATGGGCCTGATGAGGGATGAGTAAAGAGGTACGATGACCTCCCCTGATCTAGATGTGAATCCCTTCATGATTAGGTGGGCTATATAAAATGTTTTTCTAACCACTTTGGCCACGTGGTTGTCAAATGAGAGATTGCTATCTACATGGGTCCCCAGGTCCCTAATTACTTCTTCTGTATTTAATGGATTACCACCTATGTGATAATTTGTGGGCACTTTGTTTTTGCCAAAGGGGATGACTATACACTTTTTGGTGTTTAGCTTGAGGCCATGGCTCTGGCACCAGTTGTCTGTTTCTATGAGGCCCTTTTGGTGGATGCTTGTGTCGGCTGGAGAGTCGATTATGGCACCCAGTTTGCAGTCATCTGCGAACTTGGTCAGCCACAGTCCTTCCGTGTTGGCCTGTACCTCCGAGAAATATATACCGAACAAGAGAGGTCCCAGGACTGAGCCTTGTGGGACGCCACTTGTAACTGGTTTGGAGTCTGACATGGCTCCAGCAATTCTAACCATGTGGGTTCTGTCCTTGTGCCAGTTTGCAACCCATCTAGTGACATAGGGGTTTATATTTAAGCTGGTGAGCTTATCCATAATGCCTGAGTGGGGTATTGTATTGAAGGCTTTTGCGAGGTCCAGGTAGACTGTGTGGACCACCTTCCCCTCGTCAATGGCCTTGGTGACTGTTTCAAATAAATCAACCAGGTTTAAGAGGCAGGATCTGCCCTTAACAAAGCCGAACTGGGTAGGATCCAGTGTCTGTAGGTCATCAATATCTTTATTTATGAGGTCCATGATGATCCTTTCCATAGCTTTGCAGACAAAGCTAGTCAGGCTTATGGGGCAATAGTTTCCAGGATCTGTTGAGGCACCACCTTTGTGGAGAGGGACTACTGTTGCTGTACGCCACTCTTTGGGTACATATCCTGTAGTAAGGCTGAGATTGAACAGTAGTTTTATGTTTGAGAGTCCTATCAAGACAAAATGAAGTGTAGAAGAAAAAAATATTTCAATGCATTGGCTGCATGACAGCTTACTTAATATCTAGATGGAAACAAAAAAGATTGCAAGGCATAAAAAAAATTACTTTTTAAATACATTACTGGAATGCCAGCCAAAGTCAAGTATAAGAAAAACAAGCAGCACCCAACTCAAACCACGTCTCCTTGCACTACAGTTCTAATTATAATTTATATTCAACTTTATAAAAGTACCAAGTAACAAGCCGAAAGTAGCAATCTCTGTGATACTCCCATTTGTAAAAATGTTTCTTATCTAAAAAAGACCTGCTGCCTGACAACAACCATCTACTTGTTTCATGGGGAAAACTTGATCAAAGTAAAAAATGAACAGCAAACAAGAAACAAGCTCAAGATAAATTCCTTAAAGGATTACTGCACAGGTTATAGACCACACATGATAGATTGGCATTCTGTTTAGTTTATGGGTAAAGCCTGCAAAGATGACTGCAAGTCTCCAACAAAGGTAATGAGCTTCTTAAAATACTGTAATCCTGTCCTTTATTACAAATACTGTCATATGCATTTCACTACCCAAGGCTTATACGCTATCTAGTTTTGTAAGTATTCTCTGCATAGCAACAATAAAAAGGCTTTCAACGTTGGTAATTCTTTAACAGTATGTTTATTAAAGTTCACTTGCATCTTACAGTTTCAGACAAGCTTACATGATGGTCAGGAAAGCATTGCTAATTAAACACAGAGCAACGGGCATTTTCTGAATAATAAGAAGCATAAATCAACAGTATGAAAATGTGACAGAAAAACAGAACATTCTGCAAAATCAAGCAAGGACAGATGAAAAGCCACTGCAGTACCTATCTACCTTGGATAGCAGGATACTCTGAACAGTTACACTGCATAACTGTTCCTTGCCTTGCTTGGACACATCCAGAGTCACTACATGGGGGAGTGGGTGCAACAAGTATGTCGCAATTTGAAATGTCTCTGGCTGACTGTGATGGCCCTGACACATTTGTCATACCTCTCAACCTCAGAGCAAGAAATCTGGCCAAAGCCATACATAGAAGTGGGACAAAGGCCCCAAAATAAGGACAATATTTAAATACTGCTCTTATAAACTTTCTAATAGAATAGTTTGTCTTGCATTAGTATGAATTTTCTGAAGGGTATGAAATCTGAAACTCAAATGTCTGTCATTATTTTCTAACTTCAGTCTATAATGATTTGCCTCTAATTTGCCAGAAAACTACAATTTTATGAAAAATGGACCAAAAATATGATGCAAAGATATAAAGTAGCCACACAATACAGCTGGGAACCTGTCAAAGAAAAGACACTTTTTAAATATTAGTACTGTTAACTTGAGCAGCTGGCAAAATAAACAAATCTACATGCATTTCTGAAATAAAAGTAATCTACAACTCTGATTATTATAGTTATTTGGTAATTGTAAACCCTCCATGTTTTCTTCCAAAATTGCCATTTTGTAGAGGGATTATTAGAGGGAGAGCAACATTTTGAGCCAAAATCAGGGACAGTTGAGAGGTTTAGATATGCCTAATTCTATAAAGCAATTTATTTGCATGCACCTCTCAACCTGTTAATGCAGGAAATATGGACAAGGCCAAATATATTGGGGGAACATACAAACAGTACTAAATAGTGCTCTTGTATAAACTTAGTTGATAAAATAACAGGTCTTGCTTTAGCATGCATTTTTCTGAAGATTATGAAGTCTGAAACTCAATGTCTGTCATTATTTAGTGACTTAATTCCTAAATGATTTGCCAGAAAACCACATATTTTATGAGGAACAAACCAAAAATAAGAATCAAAAATCTATTAATTCTGTGAAAATCTGGACAATTGAGAGGTATAGTTCAGCCGGGGCTGTCTTTGAGTTTGCTGCCCTTTCCCCTCCCAAAATCATGGTCGAATGGAGCATCCCACTGCAGCAATTCCAATGTCCCATTACTTGGGTATTTCACCCCATTTACCATAAACACTGTAATGTGCATACTGCTTTACTTCTACAATGATTTGGATTTCATTTGAAAGTTTTATTTTGCATTTTACAGCACAAACACTAAGACATCTGCTAAACAATGCAATCTCACAATGAAAATAGACTTAGCATTAAATCTTCTCTGCCCTTGAAACTCACATTTATTGAAACAGCATTGAAATCCACATTCAAAGAAAATACATTTGGCTAGTATAAAGATTAACTTTGGTCTGTTTTTAAATGATAGACCCCTTGCAAACAAGACACACATGCATTGTGTGATACACCTTCCTAATTGTTGTTGTTGTGTCTTTCGGCTTTTCCCGGTTAGGGGTTGCCACAGCAGAACGCTGGTCCGCTAATGATTGGTAGTTGATTTTTATGTGCCGACCTTCCTAATTGTATTAAATCATATTCCTTGTATAATACAGTACAGTTGTTAGAGGGTGTTTTAAATTTATTGTTTTGAACATTTTTCCAGTAAACAATTAAACAAAATACATGCACCAATAATGACAAAACTGCCCAACTGAGAACATTTCCATCATAAAAGTCTACTTAAACTTCTACAGTCCACCAGTATCAGTAAATATACAGAATCTCTGTAGAAGTAAAAGTCATCTACGAAATTCCACATTAAAGAGATCTGTAACTAATGAAGAGGTTGCTGCTAACAAACAACTTTATATTTCATAGTTTCATCTACAAATAATGTGCCTGTATCTTCGCCAAAGAGGACATTCTTAGTATGGCAGTATCCACTCCCTGTGAGAGTAGAACCCACAGCCTTTTGCATCAAAAGCAAATATGCTACCTGTTGTTCTATTAACAATGCAAGCAGACTTACCATAAGCAACATTAAACTTCTCTTCCCCTGCAGCTCTCAGCTCATAGTGTAAAATCTACTCCACACTCAACTGTATATCTCTCAACTTTGCAGCACAAGAAATCTGGAAAAAGCCAACATTTATTGGGGGGGGGCAAAAGCCCAAAAACCAGGAACATGTTTTAAACATTACTTGTATAATCTTGGAAACTTGCTAATATAAAATGCTGAGTTACCACCATACATTTCATTGCCATGTCTTGAACCCAGGACCCTGTGCAAAACAGTCAGAGTAACATACCACTATGCCAACTCAAAAAGAGAGGAAGAGTGAAACTTAAATGGCTACCATTTAATGAATTCAGTTCTCACCATAGCTGTCAACCTCTTAGCACAAAACACCTGGACAAAGCCAGTAATGGGGGAATACAGCCTTCAAACATATTCAGTGAATTCAGTTCTCACCACAGCTCTCAACCTTAACACAAAAAACCTGGATGAAGCCAATAATGGGGGAATACAGTCCCAAAATAGGGACAAATTTCAAATATCCATCTTATAAACTTAGAAAATTGCTAGAATAAAAGGTTTTGTGTTATCATGTACTTTCTTAAGTATATGAAATCTGAAATTCAAATGCTTGTCATTTTTATTTATTTCACATTTGTTAACCAGGAAAGTCTGACTTGGAACAAAAGCCAATTTTCAACAAAGGCCCAGGGAGAAACACTCCAGACACATGTCTTTGTAAGATTGGAGGACACCAGAGCAAACCCACAGAGAACATGCAGACTCTAACCAAAAGGCACCCCAGTCAAGAATCAAACCAGCAAACCTGTAGTTGTTAGCCAACAATGCTACCACTGCACCACTGACTGCACAAAGACAAAAATACAGTCAGAAACCACAGATTTTATGAGGAACAGAACAGAACAAATATGAGGCAAAAATCTACAATTATTTTACAAATGGTGGTGGGTAGGGAATTCAGGCTCTTGCCACCTGGACCCAAGGTACAGGGTTCAAGCCCTATTCTCTACCCACCACCATATAGCAACTGGTGCATTAGACACACACACACACACACACACACACACACACAGTCAGAATAACATAACACTATGGCAAAGTAAAAAGAGGAAGACTGAAACTTAAATGGCTACCATTTAGTGAATTCAGTTCTCACCATAGCTGTCAACCTCTCAGCACAAAACACCTTTACAAAGCCAGTAATGGGGGAATACAGCCCTCAAACATATTCAGTTTTCACCATAGCTCTCAAACTTAACAAAAAAATAACCTGGATGAGGCCAATAATGGGGGAATACAGTCCCAAAAATAGGGACAAATTTTAAATATCCATCTTATAAACTTAGAAAATTGCTAGAATAAAAGGTTTTGTGTTACCATGTACTTTCTTAAGGATATGAAGTCTGAAATTCAAATGCTTGTCATTTTTATTTATTTCACATTTGTTAACCAGGAAAGTCTAACTTGGAACAAAAGCCAATTTTCAACAGAGGCCCAGGGAGAAACACTCCAGACACATGTCTTTATAAGATGGGAGGACACCACAGCAAACCCATAGAGGACATGCAGACTCTAACCAGAGGGCACCCCAGCTAAGAATCAAACCAACAAACTTGTAGTTGTCAGGCAACAATGCTACCACTGCACCATTACACTACTGACTGGGTAAATACAAATATATAGTCAGAAACCACAGATTTTATGAGTAACAGAACAGAACAAATATGAGGCAAATATCTGCAAATTTTTTGCAAATGGTGGTGGGTAGGGAATTCAGGCTCTTGCCACCTGGACCCCAAGTACAGGGCTCAAGCCCTATTCTCTATCTACCACCATATAGCAACTGGGGCATCATACACACACACACACACACACACACACACACACACACACAGTATTACTTCTTGCAGTTTCCTGTGGAGTTTGTCTAGTTCCATAGCCTGCAGATGTCGCATTAAAGTATGTATGCAAACACACACACAGTATTCCTTCCTGCAGTTTGTCTAGTTCCATAGCTTGCGGATGTTGCATTTAAAGTACATATGCCTTCCTGCAGTAATTGAGGTCAGTAAATCCAATAACCTGTGGATGCTGAAGTCAATAAACCCAAGTGTTCCTTCCTGCAAAAGCCCACGGATGTTACAGTTGAGCATCCAACCAAAGCCCCAATACAGATGTGTTCTTCCCGTGAGAGTAGGCTGGGTAGGACCCAGTCTGTGGACATTGCAGTCCAATCCCTATGCAGTTGTAACTGCATAGACTCCTGGGATATGCTGCTGAATCCTTGTCTTCCTAATCCAGACTGCTGGTGAGACAGTCTGGATTTTGTGCGCATGCTCCAGACTGGTTCACCAGCAGTCCGGATATCAGAAATGCTGCGCATGCATGATGTTCCGCGATGCGTTTTTGTTTTTTTTTTTCTTTTATTTTCTTTTATTTTTTATTTTATTGTTTTACAGCTGGGGGGGGGGGGCTGCAGTCCTGCAGCCCAATAGCATGAGCTGCCCCTGTCCACCATGTCACCCATTTTAGCATAATAAAAAGCTTTGTTGCCATATTGGAGAAGGCTTAAGATGAGCAAGCAATGAATACAATTTCAGTGGAAAATGTCTGAACTGTGATAGAGGCATAGTAAAACAAGATAAGATGCCTGGCAATGTACCTATCTACTGCACAAAGCATCCATGGTGTATGATAAGCAACAGGGGCTGAGAGGTATCATTATTTGGGGTGAGGTACCATAACTCACAGACTTCATTGGTGAATGCACAGCTAGAAGGAGGGAGTCAACGGCCTGACAGGTGAATGTCCAACTGGGATGGAGCACTATGACAGAGAACATAGTTTGAGGACATATAGGTGAATGCTCACCTGTTGGGTTCACCATAACAATGAAAATAGCTCAAGGGTATTACAGGTGAATGTCCAGCTGTGAGGGCTTAATGACATGGAAAGAACATGTCTTCTGAGGGGGTCATACTGTTGGCTTTGTACACAGAGTGCAAGACATCAGACAAAGAAAACAATGTCACTGTACATAGGTCAAGCCATGACTATGTTCAAAGAGGGTGTGGAAAGGAACAGGGTGTGCACATCAGCACTAGCCATCAGCAAAGTGCTGCAGTAATGTGGCCAGTGATAACATGACCAGTGTTGCTGTCAGTATGGGACAGTTTGTGAATACTTACATCATAACAGCAGACAGTTATGTGGGCAATAGAAAAGGGGGGCAGTGCTGAATCATAAGGGTCTGACAGGGACAGTCATGCACATACAGACTGACTGCCATACAACCCACAGGTGTATATGTATTGCCATGGGGCAAAAAAGAATTAATGGCTGGAGAAGTTTACAAGCTACAAGATAGCAGTATTACTTCATAAGCTTACAGGTGAAAACTAGGCTAGTGGCCCTAAAGGGCCATTTTAAGCCTAGCCAATAACCCAAGATCAGAATTAAACCCTGTACCTTGTGCCTTTGAGGTGAGGAGCTTAATCATTATGCAACCCCAACCCCCTTATTAATAATAAATATCATTCTTTGAACATAAACATCTTTAAGTGGATTGAGGTACACAAAGTTGGGATTTATAGGGTTATAGGTTCATACATAAGTATTAGGTTAGCTGCCCTTATGCGACATTTTAAGCCTGGCCAACTTCCATCAAAGATGAGAATCAAGCCCTGTACTTTGTGTTTGTGAGGTAAGCACCTTAGCCATTATGCCAGTTCTCCCACCCTGTTATGCCCATATGGCCTATTCATCATGGCCAAAGGTAAAACTGACCTTGCATTCTGGGACTAGGAGTTGTAGAGAGTGATGCAAGACATTAGTGGTGGGAGTGGCCATAACACAACACTAGTACAGGTGTCTCACAGGACTGCCAGTATGAAACTGCATGGCATCACCAAGGTGCAAGACATTATCAGGGATAGGTCCACCACATGAGGTGGACCACAAATATAGAGTAACTCCCAGAGGTGAAAAAGTTCCTGTTAACCTTGTCAGTGGTGGTTGAACTGTCACCCCTGGTGGTGGATTGGATGCAAGGGTTGGGTTGGTAACAACTGTCTGCATGTCCATAAGGGATGCACCACATTAGTAATAGCAGATACAGATCCTCATTAAGCAATACCCACATGTGAAAAGGAGTTATTAGGCACATCATCTCTGCATATCTATTTATTAGTATGTTGGGGCTGCAAATGTAATACTGCACCACAAGCCATTTGTATACACATATGTTATTCACATAACTGCATGTACCAGTATGTGTGCAACAAATTCAGGGAAAATAAGATTTATGTTCCAACACTGTCATAGTTATCTGTATACTTTTATGGATTCCACTAGTGGAGGGTCAAACACAATGCAAATTCTTTATGTCACGAGGTCACATGTGTCTGATAATGATGACAGTATGCACATAGCCTAGTCAGGTGACACAGTTGCACTGTCAGCATTGCAAACATTGGAGGGTTTGCACAAATCTTTCACATATGAGTGTCAGTTGAAGAGCAGGTTGAACCACCTGCATCTCTTGTGCTTACCACGGAAAATCCTGCCAGCATTAGTATATTTATGTATTTACTCTTCATTGAACAATATATTCTTACTATGCCAGTATCCTCTTTTCAAGTGATATTCATAACAACCAGAGGCACAGGGAAGAACATGTTGATGGCCATCACTATCATGACTCAAGGACTTTTCCTGATGTAGCTACTACACTTGGCATTAATAGATGGCTGTGCAGGTCACTGATCCAGGCACTGACATCTGATACATCGTGTGATGGCTACAGAGACTGTGGGAAGACATACAACATATGCGGGGTCACATGATATATAGGAACTTGGTGCAATCATACATGATCAAAAAAGGGATAAACCACATGGAATCCATAGGTGTTTTCATGAGGTAGGTGGCAACTGCATTCCATTTTTGTCTTTGAATCTCATACTGACTTTGGCTATGCAAGGGTCTGCATGTGAGGTGAACAGACACAGGCTAGGTCTACACAGATAGCATGCACAGCTTCAGAGCACCATCACTGCCATCCCCGGCCATTGCAGCCAGCACACTTGCGGATCACCAATCACATGGGCAGGACTGACAATGCCTATCAGCTTCCACCCCTATAGTACTTCACCAGGCCATCTGCTCTATTTCTCATATTTCATTAATGTCCCTAAACCATGTTGGCCATTGGAGTATCACACCCGCAAATAGCCGTTTTTGGAACCATGGATACTATCCATCAATTTTCTCCCATCACAGGTCACCACATCAGGTTTTCTGTATATGATGAAGTGGTATACTATCAGTAAAGTAGAAAACACCTAATCCTGACAAGTCAGATCCACATAGTTCTCATGGTCAGCATTGGTGACATGATTCCATTCTGCCACTGGGGGATGTGATCTCTGATTCTCGTTGAATAAATATCTGAATTGCTGAGTAGCTACTGATTCCAGCTCCCATGACCTTACACATAAGATATTGTGGCTGATACCTGTTACTATGCCCCTACCTGTGGGATTTATGATGGTGACTTCACCCTGCCTCTATGCATAAATCAATGTCTGCTGCACAGCATTGTCAGTCAATGCACTGTAGTGTTTGACCTGGGTGTGGAAATCCATGGTTCAATTTTATTCTATGTTGTCTTTATCATGGCCCTGTCTGTGATAGGTTCAGAAACCACTGCTTTGCTAGTGCAGCAAAATATTGTACTCACCTCTGTCTTGTATGGGATGTCATTGCAACCTGTCCCTCTGATGACTATTTTCCAGAGTCTTCCCACATTAAGTACTACCGTATTGTGTAACACTGCGCACACTATGAAAATCTGACTGTAGTTTTTAGGAACACTACCAGTAGTACTCAAAGCAGGGAAAGCACCCCTTCAGGAATCTGTGTCTGTGAATACATGGTGTTGCATGCCATCTCAGCCATGATTGGGAGGTTTTGATTGGAGATGTCATCCATGGATTTAAAGCAAAACCAGAACTACTTGCAATACACAACAGTGGAAAAGATTGTAAGAAGCCTGATGTCTGCTTAAGTGGGAAATGAGCATTGTGGTCTACGTACCTGGCACTTTTTGTTCTTATCAAGTAGATGAGGAAAGCCTCCCCACTTGAAATACTGAAAGAGATCACAGGTGTGCCAGATGTGGGAATCATGGGAACTGCATGGGTGTTATACAGACACATTGTATATAACACCCTATATATTACAAACCACTTAACAGTTAATTTCTAACTGATGCACCAGATGACATGTGAGGCTGATATGACCTTGAT